>NC_050575.1:383527236-383633631 GCF_011100635.1 Trichosurus vulpecula | reverse complement strand
TTCTTTCTTTCTTTCTTTCTTTCTTTCTTTCTTTCTTTCTTTCTTTCTTTCTTTCTTCCTGACTCTAGGTCCAGGCTGCTATCCATTGTACCACCTTGCTGCCTGTGTTAAATTTCAGTCCTGAAGCACCAGATGCATGGTGAACAACATCAGTATCTCAGACTTTTTGTTGTTATGGTTGTTCAGTCATTTCAGTTATGTCCGACTCTTCCTGATACGATTTGGGGTTTTCTTGGCAAAGATAATGGAATGGTTTGCCATTTCCTTCTCCAGCAAACAAGTGAAGTGACTCACCCAGAGTCCCACAGCTAACAAGAGTCTGAGGCTGGATTTGAACCTAGGTCTTGCTGACCAACTCCCAACTTGACTCTCTATCCACTGCACCCCCTTGCTCCCCCAAATGCCTCTCATTTGGTTGCTCTGCTACTCATCTACAAGTATTTAAAGAGAGTATTTTTGAAGAGAGAGGAGATCAGTTCTGCTTAGCCCCAGAGAGGAAGAGCTGGAAGCCAGAGTATGAAGGAGTGGCAGAGAGACAGATTTCAGCTGAGCCTTAAGAAAAGCATTCCTAAGACCTAGAATTAAATTAGACGAAGTCTAGTGGGTTGCCTTAGAAGGGACTCCCGTCCGCTGAGCCACACAAACTAGAGCTCTCCACACTGGCTGTCCACTTGTCTGCATTATAAATGGGATTCTGAGGTCTTGGCCAAGCCTGAGATTTGGTCATTTTGGGGATTTTCAGCCAGTGGTTTCCCAGCTTCCCTATAGATGAGGCAAGGCAGAGTCATAGCAGGAGCACTGGATTTAGAACAAGGGAACCCTGGCTCAAGTTCCATGTCTGCTACTTACTTTCCAACTCTCTGACCTTGGACAATCCATTTCCTCCCTTTCGGCCTCTGTTTCTTCTCTTGAAAAACTAACTGATGGGGCTGGAGGGTGTCCAAGGTCCCCTATAGCTCTAAAGCCTGTGAGCTAGTTAAAATGGGAGTAAGTCATCTTTGGCCTTCCTCTGATTCTTGGGATAATTTGTAGCCTTAACTTCCTCTGCAAAGGTCCTTACAAATGCCAGCTGTTACTATTTTCTTCACTGTTACTCATGGAGGTACCCAACCACTTTCCACAGGCCACATCAGCCATCAGGGTTCAGGCCACCAAAATGTCCTGGCTCCATGTCACCTGTCTTGCACAATTTCCCAGAATCCAAATCTTACAGAAGAAAGTCATCTTGTCTTGAACAGACATTGTTGCCTCACTCCAGCTGCTCCCTCCCAGCAACCAATGCTCTCAGCAACATCCTATAACACTTGTCTGATATTGCTAACTTTGGCACCATCCCCCTTGAACAACCATCGTCCATCAGGAAGGGCAACTGGAGACCTAAGCATCTGACCGGGGTTGGGATGGCTCATGTTTTCAACCTTCATCTCAATGAGTCATCTCTATAACATCTCAGCTTTTCACTTTCTCAAGGGTCATACGTCCACTTTGCAAAATCATCTCTTGGTCAGTCAAGGACGAGCTACTTCCTGCCTGTACTTCGGAGGAACAAAACAAAGTTTGATGAAGTCTGTGGTAGAGATAGATCAACAAAAGATCTCCATTCTCCATTCCAGTCCATGTTAGGTGTGTGAATGGAACATCCATCTCTGGTTAATAATGGGAACTTGTGAGTAAAAGTAAGAGCCAATGAGACTCATTTTCAACTTCCCGAGTGACATTAGGGCAGATGTTAAAATATTCTCAAAATCTTTAATCTTTCCAAGGAAGAAAAAAATAATGATCCAAAGCTATTTAACAATTGGACTAATAGATGTGTTAGCCATGGAGCCAAATAATTTTGGCAGACAAAATACATCATCATCATCATTATGAAAGCTCAAATGAGTCTGGTCTTAATTTATGATAACTGTATAGGTCTTCTGGCCAACTCCATTACAATGATCAATTGTTGGGACAGGGATCTCCTGGTGCTACAACTGGTATACCCATTGGAGATCTGCCAAAGCCAGCCAAGTCCTCCATTCTGTAAGGAGTATCAGTCACTATAGAGGAAATCAATCCATCAACAAACATTTTAAAATAATAATAATAGCTAGCATTTACATAGCATTTTAGGTGTGCAAAACAATTTTACAAATATCTCATTTGATCCTTACAACTCTGGAAGGTCGTTGCTATTACTGTCCCATTTTATAGTTGACAAAATGGAGACAGACAGAAGGTAAGTGACTTAACCAGGATCACACAGTAAGTGTCTGTGGCTGGTTTTGAATTCAGGTCTTCCTGATTCCAAATCTAGTGATACAGTCATTGTGCCATGAGTCCCAGGCCAGGAGATGGGGACACAGATAAAATAAATGAAACAATCCTCCCTTTCAAGGAGCTAACCTTCTAACGGGGAAGACAATAAGAATATATATGAATAAATACAAATAATTCGGAAGTAGCTGAATGCAAGGTTGAAAGGTAGAGGGCTATCAGTTGCTGGGATCAGAAAAGGCTTCATGCAGAAGGTGGTGATAGAACTGCGTCTCAGAGAAAGAGAAGGAATTTATGAGGCAGAGACGAGGGGAGAACATTTCAGCCAGTGCAGACAGGGAGAACCAGGTGCAATAAACCAGTATCAATCAGTAAACATTTATTAAGTGCCTACCTAAGTAAGTACTACTACTAAGTGCCTACTAAGTGCCAGGCACTGTGCTAAGCACAGGAGATACAAAAAGAGGTAAAAGACAATCTCTGCCCTCAAGGAGCTTATGAAGCACAGAGAAAATCCAGTTTGGCTGGATTTGCAGAATGTGAGAGGCAGAAACCAAATAGGCTGGTGAGATAGGTTGGGACCCGGTGTGAAGAGTGTTAAATGCAAAGCCAAGGAGTCTATATATGATCACGGAGGCAACAGGAAGCCACTGGAGTTTAGGAAGTGGGGAGGAGAAAGGATCGGATCTGTGCTTAAGAAAAATCAGTTTCAGGGCAGGAAGCTACCCCAGTCTCAAGGATTTTACTTTGTTGTTTTTTGGCACTTCTTCCAGGTCCACACAGTTCCCACCACCACTACCCTTATTGCACGGTTTTTCATGATATTTCCATGAGTTGGAGTAGAATCATGGAATCTCAGGGTTGAAAGGAACCTTAAGGGATTATCTGGTCCAACCACCAACCCTCGCAGGAAAACTCTGCAACATCTCCCCCTGCCCCTAAATGGTCAGCTGGGTGGAGCACAAAGCCTGGAATCAGGAAGTCTTGAGTTCAAATGTGACCTCAGACGTATACTAGCTGTGTGATCCTGGACAAGTCATTTAACTCTCCTTGCCTCCGTTTCCTCATCTGTCAAATGAGCTGGAGAAGGAAATGGAAAACTACTCCAGCATCTCTGCCAAGAAAACTCCAGATGGGGTCACGAAGAGTCAGACATAATTAAACGACTGAACAACAACAAAATCATATCAAATGTGAGATTGGTGTGTTAGTCGAGATCTGCCGGTTTACTCTAGCTGAGTAAACTTTGTAGTAATCATAGGCATAGAGTGGGTAGGTGGCCTTTACAGCTAACCACTAGTCTACCATCTCAGCAGTGTGGCACTGTGGGTAGATAACCCACGCAGCCAGAACAGTGCGCTCTTTGATTACGGGTTTCTATTGTCTCCGTAGTTCTCAAACATCATCCGTACCTATCATCAGCTGAGTTTTCCTTTATTATTACACTCACAGTTATTTCCTGACAATCATTCTCTCCTGAATCGTCACAACAAACTATTCTGTGACTCCCTCGAAACTCTGGCATGACATCCAGTTAGCAGGTTGTCTCCAACCCCTTGCTGGCTCCTGAGCTCCAGACGTACAAAGTGCGCTGGTATGTCAGCCGAGTAGATCCTTTAATTAGGCGTACATTTTAAAACAGCGCTTTGTGCTCTAATGTTATCTTCGGGGGTTGAGGTAGGGGGAGGGCGGGCTGTCAAGGTTGCTCTTGTCGATCATCACACGATTCCCCCAGGTGAACTCGACTGTGGTGTAGATGCAGCCTTTGTCTCGGCAGCATCCTTCTATGGATTTCTGTCTGTTAGAGAAATCCCGGGTCTCTAGAGACCATCATTCTCTTTCTCCTCCTGCAAATAAGCTATCAGTCACTGGTACTGTGTGCCAATCATCCCAGGACTATAAGCTGTGATTTCAAGGCATTGGTTTTTCCATTGCCTATGCTAAAGTCATAAGTAATAACGCTACCATTCCAATATTTCCATGATCTATTTGATGTGAGTTCTCTAAGGGCCCATAGCCTCCTTCTCATGTCCCTCTTTTTCCTATTGGTCAGTTCCTCCTGGAACCTCCACTTTAAGGAAGGGCCCCCCATGAGTGTATCTTCCCTCCTACCCTTGCCTTTCAGCTCCCTTTTATGTATTGTTCTCCCTGCTCCCATCAGAATATAAGCTCCTTGAGGGCAGGGACTGTCTTTTTGCTCATATTTGTATCCCTAGTACTTAAAACAGGGCCTGAACATAGTAACAGCTTAATGGATGCTTTGGTTGACTCGACTTGACTTGGGTATTCCCTCTTACAGTGTAGATCCCAATGCATCCATGTATGCACATCCTGATCATTTCCTCCCATAAGTCTGCCATGGTAGGTAGGGTGGGAGAATGGCATAGTGTGCTGGGGGGCCTTCTTTGACATAGCAAGGATAACAACAGGGCACATGGACTGTCTATTGGTTATTATCTGTTGTTCTTGATGTGAAGAGCCAATCTTATTTTTCAGTAATTTGTCTGATGACACTGTTCACACCACTTCTATGTATTCTTGTCTGTAACACGTTGCAGTCTGCTCCTGCCCACTATGTTTCTATTACCCTTTGGGTGGTCCTCAACTTTACATCTGATGAAACTTCAGCATTCCATGACTCAAAGTGATCTTACAACATCACCAAAAGAACACTAACATTAAAAAATGCTTCTTGGTTGATCAAAAGGTAGAATAAGATGCCACTTTGATTAACTATTAAAAAAAACATTTCATTTTGCAGAATAAAATGCCACCTTGAAGCCTCTTCTCCAATAAAGTATTATCCATACAGAGGACAAAACTTTATAGGATTCCTTGAAAAATAGAGATGAATTAGTTTGATAATCCACTGATTATCAATTGGCATTAAGACAGGGAAGTAGATGCTTGCCAAAGATGTTCACTCCTGTCATGGAGGGGATCCTGTGGAGGGTCCAAGTCAAAAAGAGATTCTTCATAGATGGTAGGTCCTCCAGATGTTTCTATTTGTAGATAAAATTGTACCGAGTGCATCAAGGCCCAGAACTCTGCAGAGTCTCCTAAAGGAGATATGTGATCACTCAAAAGAGTTTGGCTCAACTATCTCCAAAGGAAAAACTAAGCGAAGGTTGCCCTATTGACCAGATGCCGTTGGATGGACAATCTACAGAACCTGACCATTGGCACTGATACATCAGTCTGATGCTCTAAATCAGGGGCCTCAAGGCCACATGTGGCTGCTCTAAATAATAATAATAATAGCTAGCCTTTATGTAGTACCTACTATGCACCAGGTGCTTTACAAATATTATCTCATTTTATCCTCATAACAACCCTGAGAGATAGGTGCCACTATTATTCTATTTTACAGTTAAGGAAACTGAGGCAGAAAGAGGTTAAGTGACTTGCCCAGGGTCATACAGCTAGGACATATCTAAGGCTGATTTTGAATTCAGGTCTTTTTGACTCCAGGTCCAGCACTCTAACCACTGCACCACCTAGCTGCCTAGGGTACAAGGAAGGGTACAGGCTTCTGGGAAATTAACAAGTTCTTTTAATAATAATGAGAGGCATTGTGGTATAGCAGATACCGGGCTGTCTTTGGAGTTAAAGACCTGGGTTTGAATCCTTCCCTACACATACTAATTATGTCACCAGGATAAAGTCATTCACTAGCCCAGGAAATACTCTGTGGCTATAGGATGCAGAAAAGATGGCAAGTTGCATGAGTGAAAGGAATTTCCGCACTAGAAGTTTCTTATACCTCCTCACTTCTCCCCCAAAAAAGATAATAATGACTTGTATTTCTATGGTGGTTTAAGGTTTGTAAAATGTTTTCCTCCCAACAGCTCTAGAGAGTAAGAAGGAGGCATCAACATGACTATTCCTGACAGGTACTCCCACTACTGAGGAAAGCCGTGTTTTTCTCCAACTTTCCAGAAGACTTTTTGAAAGGGAAACATCCTTGCCTTGCTGCAAAGTATGGGAGGTCGTTGGGTTGGAGCTGGGGTTTGGAGCTTAGCAAGATGGTTAATTCCTAACCTTTCTTCCCATATAGGAAAGATTAAACAATGGGAGATTTATGGACTGCCAGAGCTAGACAGTCAAGTTAACAATAATCAGGTAAGCAGCTACTATGTGGCGGCTGTGAGCTAAGTACTAGGGATACAAAAAAAGGCAAAAACAGTCTCTGCTCTCAAGGAGCTCACAGTCTAATGGAAGAGACAACATGCAAACAACTATGGCTTGTGCAGCTGTTTCAGTTACAGCCAACTCTTCGTGACCCCATCTGGGGTTTTCTTGGCAAAGATACTGGAGTGGCTTGCCATTTCCTTCTGCAGCTCATTTGACAGATGAGGAAACCGAGGCAAACAGAGTTAAGTGACTTGACCAAGGTCACACAGCTAATATGTGCCAGAGGCCAGATTTGTACTCAGGAAGCTGAGTCTTTCTGACTTAGGGCTTGGCACTCTATACACTGCACCACTTGGCTGCCCTAAAGAACTACGCACATACAAGATACGCACTGGATAAACTGGAGCTAATCTCATAGGGAAGGCATTAATATTAAAGAGGGCTCAGAAACGGAGAAGGGGAAAGAATAAGCATTTATAGAGTACCTACTATGTGCCAGACACTGTGCTGAGCATTTTAATAACAATAGCTAACATTTCTGGGGTACTTACTATGTACAGGCACCATGCTAAGTGCTTTACAAATATCTCATTTGATTCTCACAACAACCCTGGGAGCGAGGTGCTATTAGTATCCACATTTTAGAGATAAGGGAACTGAAGCAGATGTTAAGTGACTTGCTTAGGGTCACATAACAAGTAAATATCTGAGGTGGGATTTGAACTCAGGGCTTCCTGACTGCAGGCCTGTTACTCTATCCACTATACCACCTTTCTGCTTCCATGAGACACAAAAGGGTTAAAAAGGAGGGAGGGAGAAAGAAAGACAGAGAGAGAGTGGGAGGGAGAGAGAGAGATAGAGAGAGGGAGAGAGAGATGGAGAGGGAGAGAGAGATGGAGAGAGAGAGACAGACAGACAGAGAGACAGAGAGAGATATGGAGAGAGAGATGGAGAGAGAGATGGAGAGAGAGATATGGAGAGACAGAGACAGAGACAAAGAGACAGAGGGACAGAGAGGGAGAGACAGACAGAGAGAGAGAGATGGAGAGAGAGATATGGAGAGACAGAGACAGATACAGACGGAGACAGAGACAGAGAGACAGACACACAGAGAGAGACTGAGACAGAGACAGAGAGAGAGGCAGAGAGACAGAGAAAGAGAGACAGAGAGAGAGAAACAGAGAGAGAGAGACAGAGAGATAGAGACAGAGAGAGAGAGTCACTGAGAGGAAAAGAGAGAGAGAGAGAGAGAGGAGATGCGCTCTAAATCACAGAACTAGCTGGAGGAGGTGGCAGTGAGCTGTAGTAATTAGTGAGTCACTAGGAGTCAGAAGTAGACCTAGATCTGAATCCTGTCTCTGACCCTTACTAGCTGGGTGTTAGGAGCACAGTCACTGAAGCCCTCAGAGCCACCATTTCCTTGTTTATCCAACAGAGATAATAAAAAGAGCCATGCTAGCTCCCCTCACCCACCCTTTTGATTGTAAAGACTCAACCAGCTAATGTTCACTCTGTGAACCAGAATGCTTTATCAGTGTCATTTCTGAATGTCATCTAGTCCCAGCTTTGGATGATTTTACAGCAGAGAAGGACATTAAAGGTGAGCGAGGTGAAATCACCTGGGTGGACCATGGCAGAGCTGGGTTCCTGCTCATCACTTTAAAGCAGGTACAGAGCCTTCTGAGACAGGAAGCTCTCTTCCATTCGCCTGCTACTCGTAACACCATGTACCCTTACAACGCTGTAAACAACTGTCATCAGCGACTGAGGATGCTGAACATTTCCAGAGCATTAGTGTTGCCAGTTGTCAAGAAAGTAGGCATTTCCCATCATGTCTGAGCTGAAAAAAAGGTCTCTAATCCCCTTCAGTTTTGTATGGGAAACACCTGAGGTCCAGAGAGGGCTAGCACCTTGCCCAAAGTCAGCTAGATTTAGCAGGCCCAGGACTCCTCACTCCCAATCCAATATTTTCATTCCTTTTTATAAAATGTTTTATTGATGATCTTAAAAAAAACACCAAACAAGGTTTGTGTCCTACACAATAGAGTTGGAAGAGATCTTAGAATATAAAATGTGAGAGATACAGGGGTCCCTTAGAACAAAAAAATGTTAGAGCTGGCAAAGACCTTAGCACATAGAATGTTAGAGCTGGAAGGGCCCTTTGAACATAAAATACCAGAGGTAGAAAGAAACTTAGAAACCAGCTAGCCTGATTCAGTCATTTTACAGGTAGGAAAACTCAGGCCCAGAGGGACCAGGTTAACTTTGAACTGGTATATCTCATTTAGTGAATGGCTGGGTTGATACGATTTTTTAAAAAATCTGTTTCATGGGTTTTCACAACTAAGGAATTTATCTCTTAGTGGCCAAACTTTTGGTGGTGATGAGCTTCATGGGAATTAGCCAGGCAGGGGCCTTGATCATCACTGGGAATTATACCTGAAAACCAAGTAGATGAAAATGGCCTGTGTCCCACCTGCAGGGAAAAGAGGGAGCTCATTCACTGAGTTAGTCCACAAGGACATCAGTTTTGGGCAGGTGCTATATACAGGCAATGAGCTGGACTCAGATGTGAATAGAAAGAAGGGAGGCCGGCTGGATTTCATTTGGGAAATGGCACCATGCTGTCAAGTATCCCAACCTACTTGGTAAGGCAAAAATCCGCCTATTAAGGACCAGGATTCCCTTGATGAGGCTACATGATTACAAATCATGGGGCACCCAGACCTTCGAAGAGGCAAAATTACAGGTGACTTGAAGGTCAGTGGAAAGATGTATGGTGAGGGAAAGTAGGATGCAGCAAATCATTAATGCCTCCTGTACACTACATAGCATAAAATGTATTGGGGGGCCAGAAATGGCTAGAGAAAGAGATGGGCTGATCACAAATCAAGAGGGAAGGATGAGAGATGGATAGCTCCAGCGTCGCACCAGTAGGCTTACAGCACAATCTATCAATACACATTTATTAAGTGCCTACTATGTGTCAGACACTGTGCTAAGCACTGGGGATATAAAGAGAGGCAAAAGAGAGTCCCTATTCTCAAGGAAAAGCAGTGTATTGCAGAATCAATGCTTTCAATTGTGGTGCTGGAGAAGACTTCTGAGAGTCCCTTGGACAGCAAGGAGATCAAATCAGTCAATGCTTAAAGAAATTAATTCAGACTTCTCATTGGACAGACAAATACTGAAGGTGAGGTTGAAATACTTTGGCCACATAATGAGAAGATAAGACTCATTGGAAAAGACCTTGAGGCTGGGAAAGATTGAAGGCAAAAGAGAAAGGGATGGTAGAGGATGAGACGGATGGATGGATAATATGAAGGAAATGACAAACATGAACTTGGACAGACTTCAGGAGAAAGTAGAGGAGAGAAGGGCCTGGGGTGATATGGGGTCACGAAGAATCGGACATGATTGAATGAATGAACAACAAACAACATTCTCAAGGGGCTCATAGTCTAATCGGGGAGACAATATGGAATTGACTGTATACAAACAAGCTACAAAAAGTATACAATGGAGATAGTCGATAGAGGAAAGGCACTAGAATTAAGGAAGGTCAGGAAAGGCTTCCTGAAGAAGGTGGGATTTCAGCTGAGACTTGAAGGAAGTCAGGAGGAAGAGATGAGGAAGGAGGGCATCCCACGAACAAGGGGCAGTCAGCGAAAATGCATGGAATGGAAGACGGAGTGTATTGTTTGAGGATCAGAAGGAGGTCAGTGTCCTTGGATAGAATATGTGGTGGGGAAGGGAGGTAAGGCATAGGAAGACTGGAAAGGTAGTAGAACTCTACTGCCTAACCAAGAAACATTGCTATAGGACCTAGTAATAAACAGAGTGGTCAGTTTAAGGGGGTGTATCTCACTATGAGAAAATATTCTACAGAACTTTAAAAAATTACGAACAGCCTAGGGGGTCTGGAATTCAGGTTATAAAAGGATTCTCTGACATTCTCGGCCCCACCCAGTGCTATAAATACTAATGTCCCAGAAGGTACCAGTGCTCTAGCCTAGACCAAGACTTTCTAGGAGAGAGAGAAAAAAAAAACCAACCATTTCCTACATTTATTCATGATGTTTAAACATAGAAAAACTGTAAAACCAACAGATCCCAGTGGGAAGTGGGTTAGCTGGAAGCTTGCACAAAAAGTCCTGGAAAACTGATTCAATGAGAAAAAACTCATGAGTTACTGAGCCGACCCAAGTGTCCTGTGTGAAACTGTACAGAATTACCATGAGCTCAGTGCCTGGATTTCTCCTTTTACCTGCACTGGGGGTTGGCTACATTGACCCTTAGGGTCACAGGGTGAAGATCTTGAAGAGTATTAAAGATCATCATTGTCTGACCCCCTCCTTTTACAGATGAGCAGCTCAGACCTTAGGAGTGGCCAAGCTCACAAATCTGACAAGTGGAAGAAGGAAGTGGAATGATGGATAAAAACACTGAATTTGGAGTTAGGAAAGACTGGAATTCAAATCCTACCTCAGAAATTTACTAGCTGGGTGACCCTAAGCAAGTCACAGATTTTTCATCTGTAAAGGGGGGATAATAATAGCACCTACCTTTCAGGGTGGTCGTGAGGCTCATAGGAGACTATGCTTTAATAAACCTTACAGGACTACACAAATGCTCTGTTGTTATTTTTGTGGTTCAGTCATTTCCACATCTTCTTGACCCCATTTGGAGTTTTCTTGGCAAAGATACTAGAGTGGTTTGCCATTTCCTTCTCCAGCTCATTTGACAGATGAGGAAACTGAGGCAAATAAGGTGAAGTGACTTACTCAAGGTCACACAGCTAGTAAGTGTCTGAGGCTGGATTTGAACTCAGGAAAATGAGTCCTTCTGACTTCAGGCCCAGCATTCTATCTACCGTGCCACCTAGCTGCCCTTCCCCAATAATTTATTCTTATTATTTAAGCCTAACTCACATGGCTCAAACCTAATGGGCTTTTCACTACAGCATGAGACCCACCAGCTATGTAAAAATCTTGTATGACCACTGAGATTCATTCCTAAGTAAATAATCCTCCTAAACGTCCTGAAACACAACCCACTTGGATTTCTGGGGAACTAGTGTTCTGAAGGTAGCTGCTTTGTCTTTAGGTAACATGAGGTTTGTTCAATGTCATTTTCAGACCTCTGAATCAAGAACTGCTATTTCTCTGTGGACATTTATTCTTGGTTTTGATGCTGATGGCTACATGATCTCCAAAGAGTAGAGTGACAGATCTTTATAAAGCCTAGCACAGCTCCTGGCACATAGTACACACTTATTAAATGTTTACTGAACAAATCAATTAATCCAATGATTACTACTATCATGTGAAAATGTTCGCATAGCTAAGTAACAAGAATCAGGAATGAAATTTGGAATGATGTAATTTCTAATGATTCAATTTTATTTTTCTATAAAGTTGTTTAAGTTTCCTCTGCCTCCTCCCCCCTTTCTCCCTGCACCCCCCAAAAAAACAAAACTAAGCCAAATTCCAACCTAATGAGTTCTTGATTTAATTGAGACTAAATTGAAAAGTTAGATGACTTATAGCCCCCCAGCTAATTGAAAGGTGGGGTTGGATGATGGTGTAACAGGGAGTCCCTTCTTTACTTCTTTGTGAAATACACTCACTGAACCTGACAGGCCTCAGTGTAACCACCCATAGAGTGGTTAGGGACAATAATTATCTACTTCAGAGAGGTCCCGTGAGGGTTAATTGGCTCTAAGGGGTTTAAAGCTTCTCTGATGTAGGTGTTTGGGAAGTACAAAGTATTATGATTATCAGTCATCAAGGGTGGGAGCCCACTGGTTTAGTGGAAAGATACTGATTTGGGAACCAAGAGCCACGAATTCTAGTCCCTGCTCTGCTACCAATTTGCAAGTAACTTTTCTCCTGTGGGCTTGTTTTCTCACCTAAAATCGAGAGAGGTGCTGTGGAAAGGCCCTCTGATTCTGGGATCCTTGGATTCTAGGATTCTGTGCTGGAAACTCTAGTAGGCTGTAAGCCCCTTGAGGGCAGGGGCTATTATTTTTGTCTTTGGCTATTCACTTCAATCAACAAATGTTTATTAAGCACCTACTATGTTTCAGGTACTGTGACATTTAATAAATGCTGCTGAATTGAATTGAACTGGGGAAGGATTGCGTAGATATTTTGCTCTTGAGTCATTTTTTCAGTTGTGTCTGACTCTTGGTGACCCCATTTGGGGTTTTCTTGGCAAAGATACTGGAGTAGTTTGTTATTGCCTTCTCCAGCTCTTCTGACGGATGAGGGAATTGAGGCAAACAAAGTTAAGTGACTTTCTGGGGTCGCATAAGCTAGTAAGCATCTGAGGCCAGATTTGAACTCAGGAAGATGAGTCTTCTTGACTCCAGGCCTGGCACTATGGTGCCACCTAGCTGCCCCTTCGTAGCTCTACCTCACCTTTTAAAAACAAAATGTCTGC
Source organism: Trichosurus vulpecula (assembly GCF_011100635.1). NCBI lineage: Eukaryota > Metazoa > Chordata > Mammalia > Diprotodontia > Phalangeridae > Trichosurus > Trichosurus vulpecula. The sequence continues at coordinate 383,620,794 of NC_050575.1, read as the reverse complement.
TCTGACCAAGATCTGGTCACACCATGGCCAAGTCTTGCTTAGCTATGCCCACTAGGTATAAAAGGGAAGCCTATTCAGGCTTCTGGGTCTATCTGAAGAGAGACCTTTATTAAAAGAGGCTGAGCCAACAAAAGCTTGGTCCTGGCTTGGAGTCAGTGGGGAAGTTGGTTTTCCAACTGGGATCCCAAATGGAGAGCAAAGCTCTCCAGCCGACAAGCCTTAAACCAATGGGTGGTCACAGTGACCTTACAGGTTGTCTTTATGAATCGGCTGTCTCACAGGGTTTGTGAACTCCCTCTCGTGATTCAGACCACCTTTGAGCCCCAGGAGCCAACACCCTCAGTTCTTCCCATGTACTTTTTTTCACACTTCTCCCCAAACCCATCTTCTAAGAAGGCAGAATCTGGCAAGGGCTTTGAGTTAACTTAAAAATGAGTTAATCCATTAAAAGAGCTTTGAAAAACTTTTTTTAAAAGAGCTGTCCAAATGTAGGTTAGCAAAAAGGCACCGTCGTTGCTAACAATTATAATATTTTGAAGGAAGGTAGCATCATAGATTTAGACCTTGAAAGAACTTCAGAGGACATCTATTCCAACTCCCTAATTTTGCACATGAGGAAACTGAGGCCTAAATAGAGGAAAGTGACTGGCCTAGGTAATGCAGGTAGCAAGTGGCAGAGCTGGGATTTGAATTCTGATCCTTTGATCCAAATTCAGCACTCAAGACAAAAAAAAGGAGAAAAAGGTTTCAAAACAGAAGGCTAAAATATTGCTTCTGATTGCTTCTTTCTATGGTGCCTTCCACAGGGTTTTTACTGTTCAGTCATTTTTTCAGTTGTGTACAACTCTCAGGGACCCCATTTGGGGTTTTCTTGGCAGAGATACTGGAGTGGTTTGCCATTTCCTTCCCCAGCTCATTTTACAGATGAGGAAACTGAGGCAAACAGGGTTAAGTGACTTGCCCAGGGTCACACAGTAAGTGTCTGAGGCCAGAGCTGAACTCAGTAAGATGAGTCTTCCTGACTATATTCACTATGCCACCACCCACATGGCAGATTCTAACAAAAAAAAGTTGCTGAATTGAATTTTTAACACAGAAGACTACTTTAGACCTTAGAATTCAATGAATAACTCAAAGTAGATTCTGAATTTTAGTCTTCAAAGGGTCCTTAAAGATAATTTAGCATAACTCTCTCCTTTTTCAGATAAGGAATTCAAGATAAGAACTCAGGTCTCCTGATTCCCAGTCAAGAACTCCTTCTTTCTTTTTAAATCATTCCTGCTCTCTTTTTAAAACTTTGCTTTCAATTCCTAATGACTCTCCTGCCACTTTTCTCTCCAGCTCCCAAGATGGTCATCTTTTAAAATGAATGTCTCATTGCACATCTATACTCTCTCACTTCTCTGCAAAGAAGGGGACAGGAGAAGGGGGAAAGGGGAAGGCAACAAGCATTTATCAAGTGCCTACTATGTGCCAGGTACTATGCTAACTGCTCTACAAATATCATCTCATTTTGGGCAGAAGGTATGCTTTATCATCAATTCCAAAGCCACAGGTTCATAAGGTTAGAGCTAGAAAGGACATTAGAGGTCTTCCAGTCCAAATACCTCCTTTTGAAGTTTAAGAAACTGAGGCTCAGAGAGAGATCAAATGGCTTGCCTGCAATTACACAGCTTGTAGTGTCTAAGGCTGAAGGTCTGACTCCCCTAATACACTAGGTTCTCTCCCTGCCCTTGTTGCTTTTAAGCCTGGCTAGGGGCTTTGAGCTAAAATGATTAGAAAAATGAGGTCTTCCTGACTTCAAGTCCCATCTACCACACCATAATGTCTTGGAAGTCAAGATTGGTCTCTGCATGATCAGAGTTCCCCAGTCTTTCAATGTTGTTTTCCTTTAGATAATTTTGTTTATTTGTTAGGTTATTCCTTTAGGTTATTATGAGCATTGTGTAAATAGTTATCTTTATTTTGTCTGGTATCAGTTTATATACATGTTCCGTTTCCGAGAGGGACTCAGCAGAGTCTGACTGTGGGTTTCTGGGAGATGTCATTTTCAAGGGAACAACTTTCAAAGAAATTGCCTTCTTTCTACTTAGGAAAAGACTGGGAAATTCTCTCAGGAACAGGAGCTGTAGCCAAAAAGAAAAGCAGTGGGGGAAGCAGCAGTAAGAACAGCAGTGGTCTGAATTTCAAGGGAGAGAGGAAATATAATGGTGGCTGAAGTAGGAGGCTAGACACTGGGGAAGCTGAGCGATGAGGCACCACAGATGTTTGTCTAGGTCACTGTTTGGCCCTTTAGCACCTGAGCACTGCATCTGTCTTCACTGTCATAGGCTAGAATGGGGATCTGAGCTGTCAGTGGTGGCTGACTTTCCCTTTGAGAGAATTAGTACCTGACAGAAGAGGCTGTTTCCCTGTTTTCTTGCTACCTAAGACAGGCACTTACTCCAAAGCTTTTCTGTTCTTTAAGGCCATGTTTGCACCTTCTATTTTAATTAAAGCCAAAGCTGCCTTTCTCTAGACCAAAATAAGATGAGCTTTAACTGCTCTGGGACTCACCCTTAAGTACATAGGGGGGACTGCAAATGAATGAAAAACAATGTTGGCATAGATATTGAGGTCTGACCCCTCTGTCTAATACACCAGTTTTTTTTTTAAAATAATTCTAGCTGGGGGCTCTGAGCTAAAAATGAAAATCTTATGGGTTTGATTATTGATCCTTTAAAAAATACTTTTTGCAAATGTAGAACTAAACTGATGCTGGGTTGGTTTACTTTTTTTCTTCTCTTGGGCTAAAATAAGCCAGAATGTCATTTTCGTATCTGGCACAGGGCTGGGTACTTTCAATACACCAGGCACTATGCTAAGCTCTAGCCCACCCAAGGGTGGGAATTAGAGGAGTAAGGAAAGATTTTCAACCTCAAGCTGATACCCATTCAGGTAAAGAGGGCTACACAAATCTTCCCAAGTTTCTCTGAATTCTTCATATTTGTCATCTTTTATGGCATGATATTTCATTACATTCATAGGCAACAATTTGTTCAACCATTCCCCAATCAACGGTCACTCACTTTCTAATTCTCTGCACAACACCCCCCCCTCCCCAATCTAAAACCATTGCTATGATTATTTGTGTTCATGACGGGCCATTCCATTCATCTTTGACTTTCTTGTGGCATGTGACTAGTACTAAGCAAAGGGTGTGCACAGTTTAGTGACAATTTTAATATGGTTCCAAACAGTTTTCCAGGCTAATTGGACCACTTCAAAGCTCCCCCCGACAGCGCATTAGTATGCCTGTGTCCCTGCAGTCTCTGGTCTTCTTCCCAAGATAGCACCCACCTGTGCCGGATGACAGACTTGAGATTCCATGATACACACCCTTTGTGCACAAGAGGTTCAAAGTGACTCCATTTTTTCTCCCCACTGATAAGTACAATCCAGGCCCTTGAGCTCTGCAAATGCTGCCAAGGAAACAAGTGCCTTTATCAGCCCTTGGTTTATAAGGAAAAAATCTCTGGTGACTTCCTGAAGCCTCCTTATTTTGCCCAAACTCTATGGCTGCAAAGAATAAAAGAGCTCCACTGAGCAACCCCAGAGGGAAACACTTCAACATAATGAGTTGCTTATTCCATGGTTAATGATTGCTGTTATTCAGTCATATTTCAGTCATGTCCAACTCTCCAAGATCCCATTTGGGATTTCTTGGCGGAGATACTGGATACTTGACATTTCCTTCCCCAGCTCATTTGACAGAGGAGGAAACTGAGGCAAACGGGGTAAAGTGACTTGCCCAGGGTCACACAGCTAGTAAGTGTCTGAGGCCACTTTTGAACTCATGAAGATGAGTCTTCCTGGCTCAAAGCCCAGAGTTCTGTGTGCCAACCTAGCTGCCAAATGGTTAGTGATAGTGCCCAACTAAATACTTTTGCTCTCTTTGAGTTGGATTTCCTTCCACCAGAAAAAAGAGCTTTCCTGAAAACTATGGATGACTCCTGCCTGGACAGAGGCCTGGGGAACCCTGGAGGAGGGCATGGTTCTGAGTGAGCCAAGGAAAGCAAAACTGGGGTCCCAAAACCAGCAGTTCTATCCCTATGCCTACTGGCATGGCTTCTCAGGACCTCCTTTGGTGGCCAATGTTTTTAATGGCCATGCTTACTAGATAAAAACCCTTCTATTCATGTTCTATGATCTTGATCCTCTCAGCAGCAACATAAAAATCCTTGGGGCAGCCACACCTCAGGCTTCCCAGACTTTTCCTATCAATTTATCACTCTAAACAAAACCCGAACCACAGAGTTCCAAAGGAAATGGTAGCAGAATAAAACCAAGATGAAAACACCTAGATGTCACCCAGGGAGCACTGTCATACTTTGGGGGTTGCTATTTTTTTTTCTCTCTAGGATGTCGCAGGGAGAGGCCATGTGGTATAGTGGATAGAGTGTTTATCCTGAAGTCAGAAAGCCCTGGGTTCAAATTCTGCCTTTGTACTATATACTGGCTGTGTGACCTTGAGCAAGTCACTTGACTAGAGTTCACCTCAGTTTCCTCATCTGTAAAATTCGAGTAATGACAGCTCCTACCTCCCAGGGTTGTCCTGAGGACCGAATGAGATGATATTTGTAATGTGCTCAACACAGGGCCTGCCTGGCACAGTCAGTGTTACATAAATGCCAACTGTTATTAGTATCATTTTAAATGCAGTCTTTCTCCTTTCCAAACTATGTACTAACTTGCCGAAACTTAAACCTGTATTCAATTCAATTTTAAATATATTTAATTTACCTACTGCATTTATTGAACTCTATGGATATTCTCTAGGGTCCTTTGGGGTCTGCTTTAATGAACAGATCAGAATGGTAATTAGCATAGCAATAATATGTAAACAAACACCTGCTGCCAAAATCTTCAAAAATGTCATTCCTCGAACAGGTTAACCATCCCCCCATAATTGTGCTTATGCTATTAATTTTTCCCAGCAAATCCCTTTTCATGCAGAGTAAGTAGAAAGGTAACTTTCAGTAGGAGGCCTCTTCTAATGATCAAAACCCTCCAAAGCAGTGAAATCTGAATTAAAGCAGTTTTATCCTGGTAGGAGGAGTTTCAAAAGGGGCCACAAAATTTTAAATCACCAGAAGTCTGAGGTCAATCTCTCTTTTTCTATGAGTGGGATGAAAATTTAACTACTTTTGCTAAACCTGGTCTGCAACTTGGTCTCGTGTCATTTCCTTTCCACATCATTGGGGGTCCCACTCCTGAATGAAGGGTGGGGTCCTGGCCTAAAGGGTGCTGCCTTCCGCTGGCCCCACTAATCACTATTAGACAAGGCTGTCTTTTACTATGAAGGTCCACCCAGACTGGTCAGGGCCTTGGACTTCCACTCTGAGGGATAAGTAGGTGGCAGGAGGTAGCAGCGGCATCTTTCCAGATGAGTGAGTGAGGCAGGCTATCTAACACACCCCAGAGGCTAAATTAAATTCTGCTCTTCTTTGAAAAGGGGCCAGAAAATTCCCTGGTAGAGTCAAGAACTGATAGCTCATTTTGGCTTTCCCTCCCTATCAAAGTTCCACCAAGAAGCCATAAATTATTATCAAAGGGGAGAGGGGGGTGGGTTTGAGACAGGAAAGCAAGATACCCCAGTTAACTGGTGACCCCAGTTAACCAGAGAATGGCCTCTGAAACATGCATCAAATGAGATAATATATGTAATATATCTATTAATATACAACAATAATATAACGTAACATAATCTATAATTATGTATGTTGGCTCATTACTATGTTGGCTATTACTATGGGCATCACTGAAAGATAGAATCCAATGATAAATAATTTTGTTGCTCATTGATTATCTTCCTCAGGGCTAGAAATGTTGTTCACTCAGAAAGGGGCCCTTCCTCCAAACAAACCAAACCAGAAACCTAATGTGAGTGGGAATGGATCCCCTCACTCCTTTTCCTCAAGCACACGAACAGCAAACGTCTGAAGGGCTCTGAATATTGTATCTGAACAATTCTATTTGAATCAGCATGGCACAATAGAGAAGGCCACAGAGCCAGGGAGACCTATGTGTGAGTTCTGCCTCCGACATATAAGGGATGTGTGACCCTGGGTGAGTCACTGTGCTGTAGGCAATTCACTAAGACCTTAAATTGCAGAGAGGGTGCTGATCTACATTGGAAGAGGTAATTTCCTCATCAAAGGATGGCATCTTAGGTCTAGTCCCTATGCTGGACTCTGGACAAGTCATTTAGTCCCTCTGGGCCTCAGTTTCCACATCTGTAAAATAAGAGGCGTGGCCTACAAGACCTCCTAGTCCCTTCCCGATCGGAATCTCTGATCCCTGGCCACAGCAGGGCTCAAGACAGAATCTAAATACCATGGCATTTCAACCCCAGAGTTGTCTGCAATGGGGGTTAGAAAGCTTTTTTTTTTTTTCCAAACCAGGGAGAAGTCAGAGAAAGAAGGAAAACCTTGAAATAGTGGACCCTTGTTCAGCAAGGAGTTCTGAGGCAGAAAAAAGAAAGCACTGAGGATTATCAAAGGCAGCAGCAGCTGAGTCAGTGAGAGCTCCCTTTTCCCTTCACCCCAGAACAAAGAGTTCAGCTCCCACAGGGCTACATCAGACACCAAGTGCCAGACATCTGACTCTTTCATGTCTCCCGCCTCTGTGTCTGCCGCTTCCTCCACAGCCCTGGTCTGGGCAGGCAAGACCAATCAAGAGAGGCCACTGGGAATGGAGAGCAAGGTTTGGACCCTTTTTCTCCCTGGCTCAGCCCCGAGAAGGTTTCATCTCTCCCCTCCCCCGCCCCAAACCAAAACAAACCACTGGGGTGATGGGAGAAAAAGTAAGGCTGCCAGATCCAGGAGGAAAGCAGCCCCTGTTGTTTGCAAATTAAGGAGAGGAGAAAGGATGAGGGAGTGATTAGAGGGGTCATTCTGGGACATTAAAAAGACCCAGGTCTCCCCGGGTCAATAACCCATTCAAAAGACTTCGGGAGCTCCCTATTTTCTCTAACAGGCAAAAACACAAAAGTGGTATGGGGGCGGGGGAGGAGGGGGAAGCAGCTGGGTCTACAAATGACTAGGAGGGAACCTGGAGACCTGGATCCAGGGAAGATAAGATGCATGCTCCCCAATCGGTTCTGGTGGGGATGGCCCAGCTGCAGGCAGAAGAGTTTGGGAATATGGGATGTCGGACCCGAAGCAAAGCAACCTAGAACACAACATCAGAGCTGGAAGGAACCTTGAAGATTATCCAGCCCAAGGCTGGATATCCAGCCCCTAGCTTCTACGAACTTGGTGCTGTATGTTGTTGTGGTTTTATACTTTGATAACTGTATTTCAATATAACTGGTTTCCTTTGGAATTCTATGTATTCTAAATATTTAAAAACATCACTGTGAGGAGTCCAGTCTTCCCCAGACTGCCAAAGGGTTACATGACCTGTAACAAAAGGTTAAGAACCCCCACCCATGCCCAGTCCCCTCATTTTACAAAAGGGGAAACTGAGTTTCAGAGTTCCATTTATGGGGGGGGGGTGTGAGATGAGTAACTAACAAAAACACCCCAGTCTCCCCGAAATCTGTAATATCTGGAGGGGAAACCAGTTACTGTGATAGCAGCAGCAGCAGCCACACACATTCTTGAAAGGGCTCTGAAAGTGGATTTGCTGAGGTCTGTTCATGGCAGGGATGTTTCTAAGTCAGGGACAAATCAGGGGCTTCAGGCTGGGCCTACCACAACAAAGAGGCGATGGCAACAAAAGAAACATATGGCTGGAGCCGCCAAAGCCTGTAAATTAAACATAAAGGGGAGATTAGATAATTAATGAGTATTCCCAGGCAGGCAGCAGTTCCAGCCGAGCTGGGCCCTACCACTTCGGAGGGGTGGTCTGCTCTCTGCATTTGGAGCCAGATTAAACAGCACCTTGGGGCGGGGGCGGGGGCGGGGCTGGCCAGCCCGGGAGGGATGGGGCGAGGCAGGGAGGGGCGGGGCTGGAAAGAGCACCGTTGGGCGGGGGCGGGGCTGGCCAGCCAGAGCGGACGGGGATGGGCGGGGTTGGGCGGGGTTGGGCAGTAGGGAGGGGCGGGGCTGGGCAGGAGGGCGGGGTGGGGCTGGGCAGTAGGGCAGGGCGGGGCTGGCCAGGGCTGGGGTTGAGCAGGGCTAGGAGGATGGAATTTGAGCAGGGCGGGATTAGGCGGTGCCGGCCAGGGTGGGGTCAGGTGGAGCTGGGTGGGGCTGGGCTGGGCAGGGCAAGGTTGAAGGGCGGTGCTGGCCAGGGTGGGGTCAGGTGAGGCTGGGCTAGGTAGGGCAGAGTTGGGCTGAGTTGGGCGGGCCAGGGCCAGGTGGGGCGGGGCCAGGTGGGACTGGGCTGCTCCCCCCAAGCCCTGGAGCAGCCTCTTCAGCACCAGAAGCTCTTCCCGGGGTGGGGGTGGGGGGCGGGTCAGGTCAGCAGATGAAGCCGGAGATTGTGCAAGATAAAAACCACCTGTTAGAAGGCCAGAATTGGAAGCTCTGGGAGAGCTGCCTGACCAGCTGCTGTGGAGGCCCAGCCCCAGCAGAAAGTGGAAGCTTAATGGGATTATAGCAGCAGCAGCACACACCCTTCCCCCCACATGCACCACCCCACCACCACCACCCTCCCCTACTGGGCTACCATTTGCGACAGTCTGCTGGCTGGGGAGGCAGCTCTAAATAAGGGAGTAGAGAAAAGGGAGTCAAGTGCCCACCCCAGCCTGGCCTTGTCGCACCCGGCAGATGACCTAGTCAAAAAACACTCGCTATGTAAATCAGAGGACCCAGGTTCAAATCCCACCTGGGATGCTTATTACCTGCGTAATTTCTGGCAAGTCCCTTTAGCCATGTGCAAAAAGTAGAGGGGTGGGGGGAGACATAATAACAGAAAAATTAGCATTCTCTGATTTTCAGGGGGTCTGTGAATTTAGATCAGGAAAAATGCATCTTTATTTCAAAAATCAAACAATAAACATTTATTAAGTGCCCATTATGTGCTGGGCACTGTGCTAAGCCCTGGGGATACAAAAAAAAAAAAGGCAAAAGGCAGTCCCTGGCCTCAAGGAATTTACAATCTTAGGAGAGGCTTACAATGAAATTAGTTTTGCTCTTTCTTACGTGTTTTACTTTATCCATTTAAAACCATTATTCTGAGAAGGGGGCCACAGGCTTCCCCAGACTGCCGAAGGGATCTGTAGCCCCGCCCCACCAAAAAAAGTTTAGAGCCCTTGGCCTAGATGGTCTTCACTCTTCCCACTCTAGAACAATGCTCTATCAATGACAGGTCTCTTCCACTCCGAGGACACTGTTTTCTCACATCAGCCCATAGGATGGCAGGAGAGGCCACATTGTCTAGCCACCTCATTTTATTTTACTGCATCTATTTTTTAAATTGAGGCAGCTAGGTGGCAAGTGGATAGAGTGACAGACCTGGAGTCAAGAAGACCTGAGTTGAAATCCGGTGTCAGATACTTCCTAGCCATGAGACCCTGGACAAGTCACTTCACCTTGTTTGCCTTGGTTTCCTCATCTGTCAAGTGAGCTGGAAAAGGAAATGGTAAACCCCTCCAGTATCTTTGTCAAGAAAACCCCAAACGGGGTCACAAAGAGTTGGACATGACTGAAAAACAATTTTTTTAAAAATTGCCACCATTTTACAGATGAGAAAATTGATGCACAGAGAGGATGAATCACTCCCCCAAAGTGACCTACATGCTAACTGACAGAGGCAGGCTTCCACTGCAGGTCTTCCCTATATCACGCTGCCTCCCTTCTCTTCCCACTGCTGCCTCCCCAACCCTCATACCACCTGGACTCTACCTAGCCATCTCAAATCCTGCCTCATTTCTTGAATTTATAGATTAGGAATGGGAGGGTGACTTAGAGATCATCAAATCTGATCACTTGGGAATCTGAAGATCAGAGAGGGAAAAGTGATTTGCTCCAGGTCACACAGTATTTTTTCTACTTTCCAACTGTGGTACGGTCTCCCCTCACCATGGAAACTCATGCTCATCTCTGTGTCCTCTTAAATACGCATTAGTTAGTCACTTACCACACTGGTTAAATTTTCCAGTGTGTGTCATTGCTCTTAGATCTTATCATACTTAACCACATTTCCACGGTACTTCACAGATTGTAAAGGGCTTTCCTCACAGCAACCCTTAGAAGAAAGGAGAGCAGAACCCCATTTTACAGACGAGGAAACTGAGGAAAGATTAGGGAAAGACTTGCCTGTGACCACACGACTATCTGAGCCAGTACCAGAAACCAGAAGCAGCATGGTACGTAGGAGAGAACACTGGATTTGGAGTCATATGGATCTTTAAATGTATCACTGTGGAAAAATCGCTGTGCTTTCCCTCATTAGACCTACTATGCTCTTGGACAAGCTACCACCCTTCATAGGGTCTCATTGGATAATTTCAACGGTGCCTTTATGATCTAAGTTTGTTACAGTAGAGTTTGTGTGGAAAGTATTTTGCTTAGTATAGGAGAAAAAATTTCAATTCCAAATTTATTGAGGCCAGAAATTTGAGTGAGGCAGCTGGGTGGTGTAATGGATAGAATCAGAAAGCCCTGAGTTCTAATTTGGTCTTGGACACTTACTGGCTGTGTGATCCTGGGCAAATGATCATCTGCCTCAAGTTGCCTCATCTAGGAGATAATAATAGCGCCTAGCTCCCAGGGTTGGTGGATTAAACAGGCTACATTTGCAAAGCACTTTGCAAACCTTAAAACACTTGTTTCTTATTACTGATATACATAAAGCCAGAGTCCCAGGACAATCAAGGCAGCTTTCAACATTCTTTCCTTTTCAACCTTATAGACTCCTTCCCTTATAGGACGTGAATCTCTAGACAGATCATTTCTCTGAGCTTCAGGTTTCTCATTTGTAAAATGGTTATATTTGCCCTAAACCTAGAAAAAGTGTCATATAGGAGTTTTTATTATTCTAATTAATAATAATAATTCAATAAGCATTTATTAAGGGCTTACCATGGGCCAGGCACTGTGCTGAGTGCTCAGGAGACAAAAAGAGGCCAGAGACAGCTCCTGCCATCCAGGGGCTTCCATTCTAACGTCATGATGATGAAGATGGAGGAGGAGGAGAAGAAGAAGAAGATGATGATGAAGATGGTGTTAGGAGGGGACAGGGGAAGGCCTATCTGAAGCTCAGCTCTCTGGGAAGTGATCTGGGAACAGCAAGCTCTTTCTTCCTGCAGAGGGATCTAATGAGTCTCACCTGACAGATATGCTAAGAAGGAGAGAATTAGTGGAATGGAAAAAGCAGTGGATTTGAAACCTGAGGATCTGAGGTGGAATCCAGGCTCTGCCACTTACTGGCTGTGTGTCTTTGGGTAAGTCACTCACCCTCTCTGTGCCTCAGTACCATCTAGCAAACAAATGCCGGAGCACATGGTAGCTGCTTAATAAATGGTGATTAACTGAAATGAGAGAATTGAATTAGATGATTTCTCAGGTCCCGCCCCCCCCCCACACACACTCCAGCTCTGAATCCTATAGTGGTGGGCAGTCTTCTTGGAGCCCTGACAACCTGTCTTGCAGATACTGGGAAAGTTCTTCTCACTGGCCAGGAATGATAACAACATTTGGGGGATTTGTTTATTCTTTTCAAACAAAGCTTTTCCCCCTTTTCCCTGGAGGATGGAGGATAGGGGTGGTTGTGGGGGGTGGTGGTGATATACTTTCCAGCTCAAGGTCGCCATCTGCTGGCAGAAATTGCCTATGGCACACCAGGACCTCGTCCAGCCTCTGGTTTTCTCAGCTGTGGTAGGAGGGGGTGGACTGGGAAGATGCCAAGGTACTTTCTAGCTGTAAACCCTATGGTTCTATGAACATGGGACCTCTCTGAAGCCCCTAGATGACTTGGTGAGAATTTTTAAATGCAAAGATATATTCCCGCTCCAGATCTTTTCTGGGAAACCAATAAAGAGGCCGCAGTCACAGGGCCCTACAAAACCTTCTACTCTCCTCCCCAGGGTGAAGGGGCTTCTGGGAATCCTCTGTGCCTCATGAGCGATCATCACAGAAAGTTTCATCTGTAACAGGCCTTAGAACAGAGGTTGTCAGAGCTGGGAGGGCCCTTTGAACACAGAAGGTCAGGGCTGGGTAAAGCCTTCGATAAAATTTAATATAACCCTATCTTTTTTACCTCTAGGAAAATTGAAGAGTTAAACTGGTGGTCAGTCATGACCCCCGGACCTTCCCATTATTCTTACACATGTCCTAGCTAGCAGCACGTGGCAGAGCTGAGCTCTGCACTCAGCCCAATTGTTTATGACTCCCCCTTCCCCCCCCTCCCCAAATGGAGTCAGGAGAATGGGCAGATTAGATAGATGAGGAATTTGAGTTTGCATTTAGACATGTCAAGGTAAAGGTGCTTGGTGAGACATGCAGGAAAGCACTTCCAACAGGTTGTTGGTAACAAGAGCAGGTATCCACACTTCATGGATAGATATCTGGGTTCCGTGAACTTGGATGGAGAAAAAGTAACATTTTTAGTTTTATTAACCTTTCGTTTCATTCACAAGCTTCTGTATTTTATGCATTAATTTTTAAAAATTTTCAAATTATTTTTCTTTCATTAATTTCCCAATTACATGTAGAAACAGTTTTAACACTCATTTTAAAATATTTTGTGCATTTAAAAACATGATTCTGAGAAGGAGTGCATTGACTCGCCCAGACTACAATGACATTATTAATAATATTAATAATAATAAACAATCGTAATAACACTTATATAGTCCTTTTTTCTAGGCAATTAGGTAGTGCAGTGGATAGAACACTGGCTCTGGAGTCAGGAAGACCTGAGCTCAAAATCTGTCTCAGACACTTAATAGCATTGTAACCTCGGGAAAGTCATTTAACCTGTTCGCCTCAGTTTTCTCACCTGTAAAATAGGGATGATGTTAATAGCACCTATCTCCCAGGGTTGTTGTGAGGATCACGTGAGATAATGTAAAGGGCACAGTCCCTGGGACATAGTAGGTGCCATAAGATTGCTGGCTAGTATTATGATTATCTGAAAAGTGCTTTACATGGGTTAAATCCTGTTAAGAGTCCCTAATTAATAGAAAAGCTAAGTGGAACTGGAGATAGGGATTCAGTAGCCGGCATCACAGAGCTGAGAGTTGAAGCTCTTTGGGCAGATGAGATCACTCTGGGTGGAGAGAGAACAGGCCTGGGACCAAACCTCAGGAAACATGTACATTTGAGGCCAGGCGATCATGGGGAGGTGGTGACGTCTCATCCTGGCATTTTTCCTGCCTCAGCTAGGACCTCTGGCCATCTAATTTGTTTTGACTTCTTCATCCTCTCCCCCCATCCTGTAATGTGACAGGGAACTGTATTATTTCTGAAGATGCCCTTCATGTTCAAGAACAGAGATTGCCTTCCACATGGGTGGGTAGGGACAGCTGGAAACATAGCTCCCCACTGAACTGTGAGAAGAGAGTCCTTTGATCTCTTGTCCCCGCTGCTATTGACAAGGACCGTCTTCACTGGAAGCTCTGCCTGTGCCCCTTCGGGTCAGCCTGAAGCCTTTCTCAAAATAAAGCACCCCTCTTTTGGATGCGGGGACATTGTATTTGTCCTTGTGCCTTCTAAGAACAGTGGCTTTGCACGGTAGCAAGGGTGAGTGTCCTGAAAACGCCATCATTTAGAGATATAAGGAAGGTAAGGAAGAAGCTAGATGCCATGAAAAGAGCATTGAATTGAGAGTGAGAGCACTTGGCTTTAAATATTGGCTCTGTTACTTAATACCTGTGTGACTCTGTAGCCAAGACACTTTCCCACTGTGAGCCTCAGTATCTTTATCTGTTAAGCCAGAGGCTTTGACTAGATAAGTTTTGGAACATCCTAAAAAAGGGGCTTCATCACTCTCAGGAATCTATTTTCAACCAAGTTTCACACACATCCTGCGATCCATGATCCAGGGTCTCCCTGAGTGACCCTGTCCCTCTATCGGACATTTAGTAGGGCTCCTGGGTGACAATGATGAAATTGCTCAGGAAGCCAGATGTGACATCTCATAACCAGATGGGAGATTAGACATTACCCCTGTCTTGCCATCCGGTGTTTAGTAGACCTTGGAGGTCACAATGATGAAACTGTTCAGGAAGCCAGATGTGACATTTCATAACTGGATAGAAGATTGGATATTACTACTGATTTAGAAACCCTCAGTTTGGTCCACAGGCTTGTTTCTCTTCTCTGAGTCCTACTCCTCTTTCAGAGCCCAGCTCAAGTCATCCTCCTCCAGGGAGCCTTTCATGACTGCCTTGGTCCACTGACATCCTCCTCTCCCACTACTAACATCTATGGCATTCACTCACTTGCTGCACCTCTCATTTGGCATGAAGCACATACTACTTTGCTGTTGTTTTAAAGTATATTTTATCACAGCACCCATTCCCATTAAAAACACTCTACAGTATAGGAATAAATAGAGATTTCCTAAAAATGCTAGGTAGTAACTACCTAAAACCATCAGCAAGCACTATGTGTAATAGGAATAAGCTAGAAGCCTTCCCAATAAGATCAGGGGTGAAACAAGGATGTCCATTATCACCAATATTACTCAATATTGTACTAAAAGTGTTACCTTTAGCGATAAGAGAAGAAAAAGAAATTGAAGGAATTAGACTAGGGAATGAGGAAACAAAGCTATCACCCTTTGCAGATGATATGATGGCATACTTACAGAATCCTAGAGAATCAACTACAAACCTACTCGAAAGAATGAACAACGTTAGCAAAGTTCCAAGGTATAAAATAAACCCACATAAATCATCAGCATTTCTATATATTACCAACAAAGCTCAGAGAAATTCCATTTAAAATAACTGTAGACAGTATAAAATATGTAGGAGTCTACTTGTCAAGACAAACCCAGGAAATACATGAACACAATTACAAGACACTTTTCACACAAATAAAGTCAGATCTAAACAATTGGAAAAATGTCAATTGCTCATAAGTAAACCAAGCTAATTCAATTAAAATGACAATTCTACCTAAATTAATTTACTTATTCAGTTCCATACCAATCAAACTACCAAAAATTATTTTATAGATCTAAAAAAATTATAACAAAATTCATCTGGAAGAATATTTGGTCAGGAATATCAAGGGAATTCATGAAAAAAAATGCAAAGGAAGGTGGCCTAGCCATACCAAATCTAAAACTATATTATAAAGAAACAACAGTAAAACTATCTGGTACTGGCTAAGAAATAGTGGTGGATCAGTGGAATAGGTTAGGTAAACAAGACACAGTAATCTATTGTTTGATAAACCCAAAGACCCCAGCTTCTGGGATAAGAACTCACTATTTGACAAAAACTGCTGGAAAACTGGAAAGCAGTATGTCA
Source organism: Trichosurus vulpecula (assembly GCF_011100635.1). NCBI lineage: Eukaryota > Metazoa > Chordata > Mammalia > Diprotodontia > Phalangeridae > Trichosurus > Trichosurus vulpecula. The sequence goes on along the minus strand of NC_050575.1, from coordinate 383,605,382 downwards.
GAAACTAGGAATAGACCAACATCTCACACCATATACCAAGGTAAGATCATAATGAGTATGTGATTTAGACAAAGGGTGATACCATAAGCAAATTAAGATAGAAAACACTATGAAATGCAAGATGGATTATTCTGATTACATTAAATTTAAAAGGTTTTACACAAACAAAACCAACACAAACAAGATTAGAAGGAAAGCAGAAAGATAGGAAACAATTTTCACAGCAAGTATTTCTGATTAAAGGCCTCATTTCTAAGATATATAGAGAACAGAGTCAAATTTATAAGAATACAAGTTATTCCCCAATTGATAAATGGTCAAAGTATATGAACAGGAAGTTTTCAGATGATGAAATTAAAGCTATCTCTAGTCATATAAAATGCTCCAAATCACAATTGATTAGAGAAATGCAAATTAAAAGAACTCTAAGTTACCACCTCACACTTACCAGATTGGTTAATATGACAGAAAAGGAAAAAGATAAATTTTGGAGAAGACGTGGGGAAATTGGGACACTAATGAATTGTTGGTGGAGTTGTGAGCTGATACAACCATTCTGGAAAGCAATTTGGAATCATGCCCAAGGGGCAATCAAACTGCGTGTATCCATTGATCCAGAAAAACCACTACTAGGTCTGTATCCCAAAGAGATCATAAAAAAGGGAAAAGATCTACATGTACTAAAATATTTATAACAGCTTTTTTTGTAGCAGCAAAGAATTGGAAACTGAGGGGATGTCCATCAATTGGGAAATGGTTGAACAAGTTGTGGCATATGAATGTAATGGAATACTATTGTGCTATAAGAAATGATGAGGATTTCAGAAAAACCTGGAAATGCTTACATGAACTGATGCTAAGTGAAGTGAGAAGAACCAGGAGAACATTGTATACAGTAGCAGCAACATTTTGCGATGATCAATTATGATAGACTTAGCTCTTCTCAGCAATACAATGATCCAAGACAATTCCAAAAGACTCGTGATGGAAAATTCTATCCATATCCAGAGAAAGAACTATGGAGTCTGAATGCAGATTGAAGCAGACTATTTTCATTTTGGGGGGTTTTTTTGTGGCTTTTCCCTTTTGTTCTGTTTCTTCTTTCATAACATGACTAATATGAAAACATGTTGACATGATTATACATGTATAACCTATATTGCTTATCATCTTGGGGAGGGAGAAAAATTTGAGACTCAAAATGTTATAAAAATGAACGTTGAAATTACAAGTAAGTGGAAAAATAAAATACTATTTACAAAAATAAATAAAGTATATTTTGTCTCTTCAATTAGACCTAAGCACCTGTGTCTGAATGAATGAATAAAAAATATTTACGAAGCACTTACAATGTACTCTTAAGGTTTAGAGATATAAAAAAAGACAGTTCCTGCCTTCAAGAAGCTTACATTCTAGTCAGTCAGTAAGCACTCATTAAGTGCTTACTATGGTCAGGCACTGTGCTAAGTACTGGAGTTACAAAAATAAAAAGAAAGGCAAAAACGGTCCCTGTCCTCAGGTTGCTTACATTCTAATGGAGGATACAACATATAAATACCAAGGTGCACACAAGAAATACGTAGACAAGATGGCAGGTAATCTGGGTGGGAGGCAGCTAGGTGGCACAGTATATAGAGTACTAGGCTTGGAATCAAGAAGATCCAGTTTCCAATCTGGCCTCAGACACTTCCTAGCTGTGTGACCCTGGGCAAGTCACTTAACCTCTTTGTCTCAGTTTCCTCATCTGTAAAATAGGCTGGAGAGGGAAATGGCAAAGTACTCCAGTATCTTTGCCCTTATTACAAGAAAACCCCAAATGGGGTCACCAAGAGTTGGACCTGACTGAACAACACTATCCGAGGGAAGGCCTCTAGTGCAGATGGGTAGTGTGATTTGAAAGTTACAGGGATGTCATATGGAGTCATAGCAGATGAGATTAAGAGATTAAGTAGCAGTAGCAGGGATAACTTCACTGGTATAAGATAATCCCAGATGAGAAAACTCTCTCCCAGTGACAGCTAACTTTTGACTTCTCTGCAAGGTCAAGCAAAGATCACTGAATTCAAGCACAGAAGGAACAGACAGATGCTTGGAGTACTAGTGGTGAAATTACCTGTCCAGGGTCACACATCTTCCAGCCTTGAATGCCAGTAACCTACATAATGGTAAAGTTTATTCCTACTTAATCTCGTATTTCTCACAGCACCTAGCATAAGGTCACAGATATTTAACTGGAAGGGACCCTAAAGGTCTATCTATTCTAATCTAATCCCCCTGGTTTTGAAAATAAGGAAACAAGGCCCCCACCTAAGGTCAGAGAGATTCTAAGCGGAAGAAATCAGATCCAGACCTAGGCCTCCTGACTCCCAAGTCCAACGCCTTCCGACTCTACCACGCTGCTTCTCCCACCTCCTCCAAAAGGCTCCATAAATATTTGTTGACTGGTTGACTAATGCTATGCTTTGTCTACCAGCCTTGGAAAGAACATGTGGGCCCTCCTTCCTTCCGTCTGGCATTCCCTTGTCAATCAGCCCATCACTGGACAGTATGCTGCTGCCTGAGTAGAAGACTTGGCTGACAGCTTTTAACTCTGTATTGCTGATGATATTCTTGACAATGTTTTTCAGCCAAAAGTTCATAAACGGGCCCCTTTTCCTTTGCTAAGAGCAAAACAAAGAGATGTCCACTGGTGAAGTGAAGGGGATTCGCCTTGCCTATAGGTTCCTGGAGAAAGGTCATTGACAAAGACCGGCTCCCCAGTTACTTTCTTCAGGATCGTGGACTCAGGTATTTTTCTACAGGCAAGAAAAATTCCCAGAGAACCAGAAGGATGTTCTGATACGGCCAAACGTAGCTGTAGAATAAATGGAATAACCCACTACTTTTTAATGTCATTGATTCTGGAGAAGAATCCCTCAGGCAAGTGTGGGATAGTAGGAAGACCCCTGGCTTTGGAAGAAGACTGTTTTGAGTCTGACCTCTACTAATTCTAATCTGTGTGACCTTGGGTAAGCCACTTTCCCTCCCAGTCCATCACTTGCGAAATGAAGAGGTCAGAAAATATTGAATGGAAGCTTGGAATATTTCCAACTTCCTTTCCACAAAAGGTAGTGTGGTTATAGAGAGAGAGGGATAGGACTCAGCATCAAAAGAACACAATTGGAAAGGAAAGGAAAAAAGAGTTATAAAGCACCTACTACGTACCAGGAATTGTGCTAAGAGCTTTTGCAAAGCTCACAATAACCTTGGGAGGTAAGTGCTATTATGATCCTCATTTTACAGTTGAAGAAACTGAGGTAATCGGAAGCTAATTGAAGAGGTTAAGGTCACACAGCTAGCAAGCATTTGAGGCTGGATTGGAATACAGGTCTTCCTGATTCCAGGCAGCTCATTTTAGAATTGGATTACTGCTTCTGATGCTTCATAGCTTGAGGTCCTGGGCAAGTCACTCTACCGCTTAGAGAGCCCCATCTGTAAAAAGGGGGTAATGAGACTTTTACTCCCCACCTTGTGGGGTGGTTGTACATAATGATCCATCATGAATGGCAGATACTATCTCATTTGAGACTCACAACAACAGGTGGGGAAGTAGAGGCTGAGAAAATTGAAATAATTTGCCCAGGGTTACACAGTTAGTAATTAATAATGATAGTAGCTAACATTTATAAAGTGCCTACTGTATGCCAGGCACTGTACTAAACACTTTACAATTATTATTTCATTTGATCCTCACAACAACCCGGGAAGATAAGTGCTATCATCAGCCCCATTTTTTTTAATAAAGGGGGAAACTGAGGCAATCACACAGCCAACACGTGACAGAGGCGGGATCAAAACCAGAATCTTCCAGGCTCCAGGGGCAGCTCTCTCTTGCTACTAAGCCAGCAGTTTTCAAAGTATGGTCTAGGGATCCCTGGGGGTCTCCACCCTTTCAGGGGGTTTTCAAGGTCAAAATTGTTCTAAATTATAATTATCTATTTATATATACATTTATATTTATATATTATATTCATATAATACATATTTACAATATAATTTATATTTATATATGCTTATATCTATTTATAATTACCTATTCTAATTATTCCAATAATTCTAAGATGTTTTACTTTCTAAAATAGTGAATATTGATAGATATATAATCCAGAAGCTCTTTGTGGGGACCCCAATCAGTTTTAAGAGTGTGAAGGGAAACTAGGACCAAAAAGTTTGCAAACCATGCTATCACTCTATGGATTGTTGCTATTACTACTATTACAGTTCTAAGACCCTGTGATTGCCCAAATAGGCGAGGCTCTGGATACTCACAGCTCTGCCCAAGCTGACCACATGATGGACCTTAGTGAATGCTGCAGCCCCTAGCTTCTAATAGGACAGAAAACTTTCTGGAGGTCAAGAATACACCGCTGAGATCTGACGATGTTCCCCACGTTTCCCTGCTATCTGGCCCGCAGCCAGAATGAGACCTTCTATAACCTGTTTCAGTGTGAAGCCCTGCTGTGGTTCCATCCTTCTCAGCAGATCCTGGCCGAGTCTAACCAGGTTCTTGCCAGCAAAGGACAGCTGAAAGATGTCATGATCACTGCCACAGCCTACATCCCTGCCTTCCTGCCTGAAGATGGTGATGCCTGTGACATCTTTGAAATCTTGTGGCAATCCTTCAGTGTTCCATCTGCCTTCACAGATGTCTAGGCGACGCCTCCCTCTCTCCCTGCTCACAACTCTAAGCAGGCATCCAGGCTCACCACAAGCGTGCCATCCAGGCCCAAGGCTTCCTTGACTATTCAGAAGTTAGAGCAAAAGCCACAATGGTACAATTTGGCAAGGCCTCTGGACTTTGTGGGGCCTTGTCTTAAACTGGGAAAGGTCCATGGAGAGAGAAGAAGACAGAAAGAGAGGGAGACACATAGACACACAGAGAGACAGACAGAGAGAGGGAGAGGGGAGGCTGTGGGGAGACAGAGACAGAAAGAGAGAGACAGTAAACAAAAAGACAGAGAAAACCAAGAAAGACAGAGAGACAGAACAGAGAGAGGGAGGGGAAGAAAGATGAGAGAGAGAGAGAGAGAGAGAGAGAGAGAGAGAGAGAGAGAGAGAGAGAGAGAGAGAGAGAGAGAGAGAGAACTATGTAGTGTAGATTGTGAAAGGAGGAAATTAGGTTTGAACCCTAACAGCATGGTATAAAGCAGGGTTTAGCAATCTATGTATGGCCCATGGGCCCATGAGCTGAGAATGGTTTTACATTTTAGAATAAAGCTTTTTTATATTTTTTTAAAATGTAAAAAACACTCAGCTCATGTAGGAACAAAACCAGGCAGGCTGGGTGGGCCCCTGGTGGTTGTTTGATGACCCCTGGTGTAGAGGCCATGATGACCCTGGAGCCATGAGTGCGTGTACCAGACCTTGGTCTTATCATCTGCCCAATAAGAAGGATGTTGGACTAGATAATTTGTAAGGGCCCTTCTGCCTCAGACATTCTATGATCCTAATCTCTTCCCCCTCCTTTTATCCTCCTCAGTACTTTTCAATCCAACCTTCCTCACTCACCTAACTTGCCTCATACCTAGTCTAAACTACTCGACCCACCTTCCTCCCTTTACTACCTTTCACCTCTTCTAGCATCAGTCAACTAGGCAAGAGGCCTACCTCCAAATTTTTCTTATCTCACCTTCATCATACCAAATATTACTTCAAAGGTTTCCCCTTCCTCCTTCCTCAACTCCTGCATCATTTTTTTTAATCAGAGGAATCCTCACCTAGGTCCACACAAACACCCTGAGGTGGTTGACTTCCGGCATTAGTTTACTTCTCTACTGCTAGGGTTAGCATCTGTGGATGCCTCTGCTCCAGCACTGGTAATTACAGGATCAAGTGAGCTTCAATCAAGAGGTTTGTATTTCATTTCATGATTGTTTCATCATCAAATTAACTGTGCAACTTTTCCTGGATGGGATGTGTCAACATACTCCTCTATGGCTCCACTCACCTTCTTAGCAACTTTCTGGTCCAAAGTGCCCCTCCTTGGCTACCACTCATCTATATGCATTGCCTTCATGATTAGAAAAAGCTTCCTGAGGGCAGGGACTGTTTTTGCTTTGATATTTGTATCTTCAACTAGCAACACATAGTAATAGCTTAATACATGCATTTTTCTTCCTTCCTTTCTCCCTCCCTCCCTCCATCCCTTCCTTCTTTCCTTCCTTCCTTCCATCTTTTCTTAACAACCACTGTACTTTCACAGGATTTATAATTGAAATAATTCTAAAAGATCATTTAGTTCAGGCATTCTTAATCTAGAATCTACTTCTCTTTTTAAAAATTTGATAATATAGTTTCCTTTGTAATCTTATACATGTTATTTTATACATTTAAAAACATCATTCTCAGAAGGGGTCCATAGGTTTCACCCAATTGCCCAGGGGATCCATGAACCAAAAAAAAATTAAGAATCCCTGGTCTAGCCCTGCCCTCTCATTTCCTAGATGAGGGAACTGAGAGCCAGAGAAGGGGAACAACTTGTCCCTGGTCACTCAGGTAGAAAGGAGCACTGGTTCTGTGACTCTGATTCCAGGGTTTTTTTACACTATCAAATCTCCCTTGTTCACTGGAGAGAAAGTAAGCAAGTTGCCCTTTGAAGCTCCAATGCAAAAAGCAATCATTTTCCTATTAGCAAACAGTAAGAATAGGACACAAGTCCACAGCTACTCTGTGGATTGGGCATAGAAGAAATCCACCCAAAGGAGGGCAGAAGGGGGCCATGATGGGGAAGGAGAACTACCTGAGAGTTGGTGGCTTCCTCCAGCCCCAGCTCAGCTCAGAACAATCCTCAGCCAAACACAGCCCTGAGCCAGTGTCCCAGAGGGTGCTACAGACACAGCTCCCTTCACGTCCAAGTTAGAAATAATCACATCTTGGTTCTCATACTATAACCCCTGATGCCAGGCAGCATGTATTAGTAGGGAAGAGTGAAAGGTTCGGGTTTGAATTACCTCACCACATAATCTTAGGCAAGGTGTTTCATTTTTCTGGGCTGACTTCCTTCTTTACAACATGAGGAGTTTGGTCCAGATACCTCCTGATGCCTCCTCTCTTGCTCTCAATACTTTGATTGGATAATATCTTTGTTGGGATGGAGGGAAGCCAGTCTGGGTTCCAATCTTCAAATAAATTTATCAATAAACAGTTTTGTACTATGTGCAGATGTTTGAGCCACAAAAACAAAAAATGGAAGTCCCTGCCTTCGGTGAGTTCACACTTTATCGGGGATACAACATGTACACAAAGAAATATATGTATAATACATGTAAAGCAAAAACACATCCTGGCCACCATACCTCTTCCGCTCTGGATAATACTGGTGGGTGCCCAAACAGGCAGTGTGTGTATGTGTATTGGGGGGTTAGCAAGAAGAGCCCCAGATTGGGATTTAGGAGACCTAGGGCATAGTTGTGGATAAAGCACCAGACCTAAGGTCAGGAAGACCTTAGTCCAAATCTAGCCTCAGAAACTTACTAGCTCCGTGTCCCTGAGTAAATTACTTAACCATTGTCTGCCTCAGTTTCCTCATGTGCAAAATGGACCGAATAAGCATTTATAAAATGCCTACTATGTGCCAAGTGCTTTACAAATATTATTTCATTTGATCTTCATAATAACCCTGGGAGGCAGGTGTTATTATTATGATTATAAATTATAATATTTGTAATATTATTATTTTGCATTCAAGGAAACTGAGGCAGACAGGATGTTAAAGTAACTCGTCCAGGATCACACAGCTAATAAGGCCAGATTTGAACTCAGGTTTCCTGACTCTAGACCTAGCATTCTGTTCACTGCTGGTCCCTATTGGAATAATAACAAAAGCATTTACCTCTCGGGGTTGTTGTGAGGCTAATATGAGAAGATATTTATAAAGTGCTTTGCCAGCCTTAAAGCACTATATAAATCCTAGCTGTTATTACTACAGTTCATTTTCCAGGCAATCAGTTACCTCATGTTGCTCCAATCCAATGAGCTTTTCCCAAGGACAAAAATGCATCCTTCTGGAAATCCTAGCCTACCTCACATTTTGTCTGCACCCCTCCAAATGTCTTCTCCTTTCAGCTTTAAGGGTGTACCGGGCCCTCACCAACTCTTTCCTCCATTGTTGCAAAAGCCTCCTAATGGGTCTCCTGTTTCAAATCTCTCTCCACGTCAGTCCACCTTACACGCTGCAGCTACAGTGATGTTCCATAGGAGAATCTCTCACCATGTGACTCCCTAACCACCTCCAGAGGCTTCCAATGGTTCCTGGCCCCAACTTACCTTGCCAGCCTTGTTGGACATTGCTCCTCCCCTACTATGCAATCCCCACCCCCGAAAACTGGTTTTCTCTCTGTTACCCATACATGACACTCCATCCCCCATCTCCAGCATTAGCCACCCTCTATGCCTCAGATGAACTCCTTCTTTACGTCTGCCTCAGAGGCAGCTGAGGTACCATTGCCTGCATCAAGCCCTCCTTGATCCCTCCAACTCTGATGCCCTCCCCAGCAGACTGCCTTGTATCAAACAATTTCACATATATTTATACTTATCAACTTCATATTAATGCTGAATATATTTCTGTATATACTTTCTACCTTCTGCATTAGAATATAAGTTCCTTGGGAGTCTCCCCAGTGCCCAACACGGTACCTGGCACCATGTAGATGCATAATCAATACTTGATTGATTGATGGACTGACTGGAAGAACACGAAAGTTGACGAGGTAATTTGTTCTGCTTGGCCATATTTCTGGGTTGTGAGTTCCTTGTGGGCCAGGATTGTGCCTTAATTTCTCTCTTTGTACCTCTGAGGTTCTCTGCAGACGGGGGCTTAATAAAGGATTGTTAGCTAATGGATTCACTTGACTTATGCTATGTTATAACTAAGAGAAGTGGATGCAAGTTGAAGAGAGAAGGATTTTACTTCTAGATAAGGAAAAAGTCACTAACATCTAGGAACGTGCATTGGGCGGCCTTGGAAGGTGGCGTACTCCCTGTCACTGGAGGTCTTCAGGCAGTAGCTAGATGAACACTTGTCCTGGACGTTGTAGGGGGGGCTCCTCCTCCCATGTGGGTTTAGACTTCAATGCCTATATGACCTTTGGCAAATCCCTTCCCCTCTCTGGGCTTCAGTGTCCTCTTCTGTGAAATGGGGGGGGGGGGTTGAACGAGGGTTCCTTTTAACATCGAATCCTATGGCCCCTCATTTTGTGATTTATGTGAATTTGGAGAGATACCCTACAGAATGTGTAGCAAGAATTCCTAGGGATTCCTCAGGGAGGAAACAGCTCCAGGATAGAACTCTGCTTGGGCTTCTAATGGTTATGCAATATTTTCCCCCTCCTTTCCTTGTGTTTCCTTCCAGGCAACTCATAAACAGCAAATTAAAAAGCCAAACAAAGCCCCAGCTACAACAAACCACTGAACACAATAGCTCACATTTCTTTGATTTAAAAAACGTGGGGCCCCCACTGTGCTGCTTTAATTATTTTCATATTCAGGGAATATTTGAAAGGAATATGCAAATATTCAAATCCACCTCTAGGATTGTTGGTGCTATTTATTGTGTCTAATTTATTGAAGGAGGTTTTTGTCCTTAGAGAGTTCTCAGCGCTGAGGGGAAACAAAACCTTGGATGTCACAGAGATAAATAGCTTAGTAAGAAGAAAAAGCGAAGAGGTTTGGATAGCTATATCAATCAGACAGACCATCCTGAATGATGCTGGTGGGGAGAGAGTACCTGATCACCAGGGTTATCAGTCCTTGTCCTGATAGTTGGCTAGAGGGCAGGAAGTAGGTGTCTCTTTGCACATCTGGCCAGGTGTGTTGATGGGAAGTCATCCATCCATCCATCCATCCATCCATCCAGTCATCCATCCAACAAACCTCCATTAGGCCCCATTGCAAATGACCAAAGGGCAACAGAAAAATGCACAGCCAGTGAATGCAGGCTTCTGCAAGTTACTATTAATGGAAATACATTATCAAGGACATGTGGGAGATGAGCAGGTCATGAAGTGAGAGTGAAGGATAACATATGGCTAGGCCAATGGTGCATTGGGTGGATCCCTCCATGGAGGAATTATAGGATTGTATGTATATAAGGACCAACCAAGAATAGGCTCTTAGAGTTCAGGACCACTGTCATCTAGGTCAAGAAAACTAACAATTTTTCAGGATAGGCTTCTATTTGCCCTGGGGAAGGGAGTGCCCACCCACACAAGTAAGGTCACAGATATATAAAAAATGTAAAACCCACTGCAGAGACCTTCCCTTACCTCTGAAAGGGGCCATTATTAATGACAAGACAGCAGACTCACAGGCCATTGGTCTTCTCAGAGAGCCAAGACAAGCATGGGGAAGTCGCTCTACAGCTGCCATTTTTCTCTCTTCTTCTTAATTCTGCCTGAGTGTCAGGGGTGAAATGAGACCATCTAGCAGACGGGGTGCAGAGATGTTCTCTGCTCAGCTGCTCCCCTAGATACAGTGGTATCTCTGTGTCTCTGTCCCCAATGTCACCCCTCCCTCCGTATGTTCCTCATCTCAGGGCAAAGTGGCATCTACCTCTCTGGCATCCTTCCATGGTGCCTACTGTTCTGTACACAGTAAGTATCTAATAAATGCACTTGATGGGCACTGCACTGTGTTATTTTTCCAGTAGAAGGGGAGTCACTTTTCCTCCTGTGCTTTGGTTTGGTAAGTTGGGAGAGGGCAAGGAGGAAGAAGAAGGGAGGGAGAAATGGATAAAAGGGACAACAAGGATTTGGGGCAGGGAACAAGGCTGTTGGCACTCCCATGAACACAAAAATGCCTATTTTTGTCCCTGCCCTTCAGTTAGAAATGTGCATTTCATTTTAGAATTTCTCCATAATTAGAAAAGATTTCATTTTATTCCCCTAAAATACTGAGACAGGAAAATTTATATACATAGACCTATGTACACAAATGTGCACATACACACACACACACACACACACACACACACACACACCCCTGGGTCTGGCAGAGATGATAAGCTGTCATGGATCATAAGTCAATTTCACAACCTTACTTTAGGCCAAAATTAGGATCGGAGGATTTAGAGCTGGAAGGAACTTTAAAAACAGTATTGTCCAACCCCCTCTAATCTAACAAGGATCCGTCAAGCCCCTACTATGTGCAAAGCACTGTCCTAGGTGCTGGGGATTCAAAGGTAAAGCAAAAATAAAACGAAACAGCAGCAACAACAAACTGTTCTGACCCACAACAGCTCATGTTATGTTGAAATCTCCTCCTTCAAGAGGTAAGGAACATGTGGCTAGGGACTTCCCCATGGTCACTCAGGTAACATAGGGCAAAAGTAGGATTAGAATTCAAGTCCTGTGACTTCAAAACTAGTATTTCTTCCTTCACCTCACAGGCTTTTTGGCAGCCCGTGTTATGGTTATTGCAGGATAATGTCGACACTTCTGGACAACCAGAAAAGCTTGTGGGAAGTTCTCAGACAAAAGCGGACTCACACAGCCTTGCTCTAGGGAGTTGAACATTCAGAAAGCCATATGATAGTTCAAAGGCTAATTTTATTATTATCCCTTCTGACTCCTTCCAGATGAAATAGCCACTTTGATAGTTCAGCTGGCAATAGGCACAGAACCAGTCTGGAAAAGGAAATCAGGGCTGAGACCGGGCTTGTCTCAGGGAGAACTTTCACCTTTGGCTTTAGCTGTGTGGACAGAGAGATGAGTGCTGGTGAACCTGACCATCCACATGACGGTGGGGCAGGGAGGGGACAAGTGCGGGAACAAAGCTGCCAAGATCAAATCTGAACTCTCCTTTTAAATGGAAGGGAATAAGCATTCATAGAGCACCTACTATGTGCATGCACTATGCTAAATACTTTTTAGAAAAACAAATGTTACCTCATTTGATTCTCACAGCAGCAAAGAAATCTACCTCTGACACAAGTGAGAAAGATGGGGAGGTACATAATAATAGATAATATAATAATAATGGATGATAAGAAGGAGGATAGATGGCCTTCATGTCATATTTTAAGGTTTTCAAAGTGTTTTACAAATAAATATCTCATTTTATCCTAAAAACAAACTTGGGAAGTAGATGCTGTTATTGTTCTTATACAAGGGCTTTAAAGAAACTCAGAAATCTGGACCTGAGTTTCAGTGGAAAGAATACTGGACTTGAAACTGGGAAGTAAGAGTGTGAGTCCTAATCACAGACACTGAGAAGCTTGGGGACCACGGACAAGCCATTTTAACCCCTCAGCCTCAGTTTACACTCATCTGTAAAAATGGAGATGCAAGTAAGTCACATTGACATAACTAATTTATATTTACACAACCTTTTCTTGGCAATGACCCCATGAAGCTGGGGTATAAGTCTGACCTCCCCAGTGTATAAGATCTGTCTCTCAGGGGAGGGCCTAGCATTTCCTTGAAGTGCTATGGACATATAAGGTGTAGTTCTATCTCCCATCATAGGCTTAGGTGCTTGTGGACTCAAGATTGTTTTCAGCCTGTGGATGGAGGTTTTATTTTTAAAATTCCACTTGGACAAAAACTTAATGAAAAAACAACCACACAAAACTCTCTCTGTGTGTCTCTATTTCTTCTTTCCTCCTTCTCTCTCTCTCTCTGCCTCTGTCTCTCTGTCTCTCTCTGTCTGTCTGTCTCTCTCTCTCCCTGTCTCTCTCTGTCTGACTCTGCCTCTCTGTGTCTGTGTCTGTATCTTTCTGTTTCTCTCTCTCTCTCTCTCTCTCTCTCTCTCTCTCTCTCTCTTTCTCTCTCTCTCCCCCTCTCTCTCTCCCCCTCTCTCTCTCCCCCTCTCTCTTTCCCTTACCTTCTTTGGCACAGCTGAAGTCATTTCCCATGGGCCAACACTCTAGCCCAGCTCCTTTCCTCTCTTCCCTTTTCTTCCCTTTCCTACTCAGGACTCACAATAAGATGCTCCAGGTTTAGTATCATATTTGAGACTAGGAGAAGGGGGGAGGTTGGTGAGGGGAAGGGGAACTTCGGGTTTCAGGAGGGCAAAAAGGAATAACTCAGGGCTCAGTAGGACTCCTCTCTTATTTATTTAACTTGCATTCCTGGCTAAATAGGCATTTATGGACTGGTCTGGGAACCTAACCACTATTTATGACATTTTTTCTCCCCATGGGGAATGACTTCTGGACCACCCCCAACTGTAAACTAAGGATTTTGTGTACAAGAATCCTAAGATCCCATGAGATGCAACCCCCCATGCCCTACCTCCCAATTAAATGCTTGTTTTCTAGAACACTGTGAAATTCTGTTACCGATCTATTTTTAGTATATGTCTTTCCTCATGGAAAAGCCAGGAAGTGATGTTGACTAGCCCTATCCATGCTCCTGATGGTGTTTCAACCCTTGGGCTGTTGCTGTGAGCCAGGGACTGTCTCTGTGACCCTCCCAGACTCTTCCTAGTTGGGGCAGCTCTCCATAGGAAAGCAAAAGAGGGGCATGGGATTCACACAAGAAGGAAATGGATTCAAATTCTGTCTCTGCTTCTATTATCTGTGAGATCTTGGGTGAATCACTTCCCTTTTCAATTTTCTTTTCTGTAACATGAAGGAGTTGGACTTAATGACCTCCAGCATCTCTTTCAGTTCTAGGGCTAGTATGCATCCTTCATCTGCATCAGTTTCCATGTATTTCATGGTCTTATATGCATGCACATGTGCATGTGTGCACATGTGCGAGTGTATGCACACACACGCACAGAATGAGTCACTGCACCATCTCAGTTGTTTTTTTTTTCTCTTTCCCCTGCCACTCTGAGCATATACCCTGGCATAGCATGACTGCCAACATTTGTCTCCTTCTACTCCTACACTTCTCCTTTACTATTTCAGTCACATGCATGACGACTCCCAGCAAGTGATGGTTCATAGGTGCCACACAGGATGGAGTGCTGGGCTTAGAATCTGGACCATCTGAGTTCAAGTCTTCCCTCTGGCACTAGCTGTGTGACCCTGAGCACGGTCATTTTGCACATCTCTGTGTCTCAATTCACTCATCTGTAAAATGAGAGTTGGATTAGATGACCTCTAAGTTTCCTTCAAGGTCATTCAGGCAGTCAGTCAACTAACATTAGTTAAGTGCCTACTATGTGCCTGGCACTGTGCTAAGCCCTAGGGATACAAAAAAATAAAAAAGCTCTTTCTTTTGCTGAAAAAAAAGCTCTCTTCCCTTTCCCTGAAATGCCCTTTTCTCAACACTACTTTTCCAGATCTGTAAAAGAGTAGAGTTGGATTCCATCAGGGGTTCTTAATCTGGGGGTTTCAGGAGCTGCAAGAGTTTAGATAGGGAAAACAGCATCTTTATTTTATGTGACCCCATAGGCTGAAATGCCTCATGAAGTCACTGCTGGATCATTAGAGTTGGAAAGGCTCTTAGACACCATCTAATCCAACCCCCTTACTTTACAGATGAGGAAACTGAGGCCCAGAGGGGGTCAGTGACTTGCCTCACAAGATGTGGGTGCTTTAGCAGCCCAGATGGAATCTGAACCCAGGCTTTTCCAACTGCAAGCTTGATGTTCTTTTCCCTGTACCAGCCTGGAGTGCTGAGTGAGGAGAGCAGAAAGAGGAGGATTAAAAAGTGGAGGGGGGGAGGAGGAGAAAAGGACTAATTGATTTCATTTCCTAATTTTTATGGATTTTTGGAAGGAAGTATCTGGATATTAAAAATGGACTAGCCTGGGTTATTAACCTCCCCCCTGCTTCCTGCTTCCTGGCAGCCAGGACTCCACCTCTGGCAGTGGGGAAGGGGGTGGGGAGTGGGGGCTGGAGGAAGGGCAAAAGGAGCTGACATGCGGCTGAGCGCCCTGAGCCCAGAGGTGGTATCTTCGTGGCAGGCTCAGGCTGTGTTGTTCCCCGTGATAACTCTCGGTTGGCAGACTTCATTCCCCAACAACGCTACATGCAATTCTTTTCCAATTTTCCACACAATTAGCTGGGCTGAAGACATTTCCTCTGTTTACTCCAGTAACCATGGTAGGAAGGTCTTGTGCCATTTGGAGCAGAGCAGGGCCTGCGGCTGAAAGGGAGCCCCTAAGATGAGAGGCTGCCCCATAAGCTACTCCTGCCTAGGGCCATTTTGTGGGGGCACACAGGCCTCTGGTGGGCTCTGTTCCTGGACTCAGGGGGTCCCAACACCCGAAAACTAGTCAAGGTCACTCAAACATGTCACGTCTTTGTTTATACCATTACCAGGGTCCCTGCTCTTCCTCCCTCGCCCCTTTCCTCCTCTTTCTCTCCTTCCTTCCCTCCCTTTTCCTGAAATGCCCTATCCTCAGTACCACTTCTCCAGATCTGTACAAGGATAGAGTTGGATTCAATCAGGGGTTCTTAATCTGAGGACTTCAGAGGTGTCCAAGAGCTTGGATGGGGGGCAAATGGCACCTTTATTTTCACTAACTTCTAACTAAAATTCAGCAGTGGCTTCAATTATGAATTTTTAAAAAGTATATTCTGAGAAGGGGTCTGTAGGCTTCACCAGATTGCCAAACAGGTCCATGGCACAATACAGGTTACACTGGATTAGATGATTTCTAAGTTTCTATATAACTCTAAAACCTAAGTTACTATATAAAACTAAGTTACCAACTACTAAGTTACTAGTACTGGGCTACTAGTTACTAAGTGAGTAAAAACTAAGTTATGATTTAAAATTAAGTTACTAAGGTTCTATATACCTCTAAAACCTAAGTTACTATAATGGGACCCCACCCATTATTCATCAAGGCTGACGAGCTCAAATTCCATCCTCCACCAAGGAGCTTTCTTGGGTTCTAGAGGTAAAGTTATCAAAGGATCACAGACACAGGGCTAGAAAAGACGTTAGGGGCCATCTAGTCTAGCCGTCCTATTTTATGCAAGAAGAAGCTAAGGCCTAGAAGGGTTACGGGACTTGACTAATGTCACACAGCTAGTAAGTATTAAGAGGCAGGATTTGAACTCAGGTTCTCTGACTCTAGAGCCAGTGTCCTTTCCCTTATACCCAAGCTACCTCCAGCCTCTCTACATTCTAAATGGCTATAACACATATTCATTGGGCCTATTATTATCATGTGCTATCTTATATTGCTATATATTATATACATACATATACATTTATATAGAAACATGTTTATAAACATATACACAAAATATATATTATATAATATATTTATAAATGCATATAAATAAATGTATTATATCTAAATGTTTTCATAAATATACACAAATAAGTCTATAACATTATATATATAAATATAGAAAGATAATTTATATAACATACTAATATATAAATAAATATGCACATCTATACATATACGTACACACACATATATGTTTCTTATTTTATCATCTTGGACAATGCAGAGAGAGTATCCAGCACAGAGCTCTGTACAAAGTAGGGTCTTGAGAAATATTTCATAAAGGTCCTATATACACCAAAATATTTAGAACAGTACTTTTCATAAGAGTAAAAACTCGAGATGATGTAGATGCCCATCAACTGGAGGATGTCTAAATGGAATGTGGCACATTGATTATGATATGATTCATATAAAATAATATAATATAGCATAACATATTATAACTATGCTATAAGATGATGAATACGAAGAAAGCAGAGATGCGTGAGAAGACTTCTAGGAACTGATGCAGAGCCAGGCAAGCTGAATCAGGAAACTATGTATGTTACAACAACGGAAATGGAAATAGTAGATACCACTGAACACTATTTAATACCAATGACTAAGCTCTCAACAGATGAGAAAATCCACTGGGAAGGTGTATGGGAGCTATAGGTATGGGCCATTTCATACCCAGTTGTTACACTGGTTAGTCTCACAGAACTATATATCTTCCCCCTG
This sequence comes from Trichosurus vulpecula, assembly GCF_011100635.1. NCBI lineage: Eukaryota > Metazoa > Chordata > Mammalia > Diprotodontia > Phalangeridae > Trichosurus > Trichosurus vulpecula. Next base: position 383,588,480 of record NC_050575.1, on the reverse strand, counting down.
CCCCAGCCTTTCCCCCTCTTTCCCCTCCCCCAGTTGCTTGACTAGTAGCTAAAGGAAGGAGCTCATAGTCAGGAAATTTTGGACACATTTATGGACTTTTTTTTTTTAAGGAAAAAAAAGGAACAAGGGGATTAACCCAAACTAAGCCCCGGGGAACCAGTAGGTCAAAGTTATTGGAAGAGCTCAGTGCTTGGCTAGTAGATTTTAGTTTATAAGCTTCTGGCTTAAAAAACAAATAATTATAGGGTCATGCTTTTAAAGGCATTTAATAGGAAGGACCATCCTATATTTAAAGGGTCATTCAGTTCTCTTGGGCAGACCTCTTTGGTGGATAGAGCTCACAGAGAATGAAATTCTTAGTATATAACTTGCATCTTATGACAAATATTGAGTAGTACTGATATCAGCTGTAACAGTAAAAATGATTAATTAGCCAAGTTACTGGAGCCCTTAGGTAACTGGGATGGTTTCTGTTGCTGTATTCAACTTTAAGGGCAAAGCAATGACAAGAAAACAAGCAGAAAGCAGGGGCTTAGTCACAAAAGTCATGTCCCCAGGCCAGAAAGGGGGCAGGAAGAGCCCCAACTCATACAGGGCCAAGGGGTTTTTGTCCCAGAGTGCAACACTAAAGGTAGGCACTAACTGTGGAGGAAGAAGTGCTTTCCCCCCCCCACTGAAACCACATAGTCCCTGTTATTCAATTTGTGCTCTTCTACTGACCTCCTGATATCCTGCAAAGCGGAGAGCCCCAAGGCTGCAAAGCCTTATCCCTAATCCCCATAAAGCACAGGTTCAGGCTGCCCTCTCTCATAGCTCAAATACACCTGTGGTCAGAATGTCCTCTATGCCATCACCCCCTCAAAACAAAACATAACAAAACAAAATCTGTTTTTACTCTATGTGAAAATATTCTCAGCCTCTGGGGAAGTGGGCAGGGGATATTCATCTCCTGGTGCTGTGGATAGAGCTCCAGGCCTGCAGTCAAGAAGACTCATCTTCCTGAGTTCAAATCTGGCCTCAGACACTTAACTAGCTGTGTGACTGTGGGCAAATCACTTCACTTTGCCTCAGTTTCCTCATCTGTAAAATGAGCTAGAGAAGGAAATAGCAAACCACTCCAGCATCTTTGCCAAGAAAACCCCCCAAAAGGGGTCCTGAAGAGTCAGAAGTGACTGAACAACAGTAACAACAGAGTTTATTGAGGAATGACATTATCAGACCTGTGATTTCGAAAATTCACTTGTGGAGAGGAGGGAATTTGATGCAAAAAGAACCAAATAGTCCAGGCAAAAGGTGATAGGGACTTGAACAAGGATGGCACCCATGTGAAGAGAGAAGGGGACTTATTTTTTAAAAGCATTTTTCCTGCATCTTATCATATCAATCCTATCATATATAATATAACACAGTATATTACAATACGATATTGAAAATTAGAATGACCTTTGTTTGTGTCTTATATCTCTGCTAAACTGAAGGCTCTACGAAGACAGGAATGTGTTTAGCCAAGCTATGTATGTTTTCGACCCTGGCGCACAGTAGGGGTATAATTAATACTGACTGAGTGAATGAACTCCTACCATATCATAAAATGGAAAGATATCCAGGTCAGTGACCCTTGGGTACTAGACAATACCATATCAATTCAATTCAACCACAGCTTACTGAGTTCCTACTCAGAACAGAGCCCTGGGACTTGGGGGATATAGGGAGATACAGAGAATAAGATATAGTAGTCCCTGTCCTCAGGAAGTTTACAGTCTAGTAAGGGGAATATAAAGTCTTGCCACATAGGCAAAAAAGCATATTTTCAAGAAATGAAATGAATGAAATTTTTATTTAATTGGAATATTAACAAATAACATCTTCAATATGATTTCCATCATTTGTGATGCAAAGGTTGATGCGCTTTGCAAGATTCACATGAGCTCGATGCAGTAACTCCACATTGCCATCAATTGCCTATGTGTCCAGACTTTAGGAACACATTGTACCAATAACTAAAAGGCAGATTATCCTAGATTTCATAAAATAGAAGAACAAAGGCCCACAGGAGCTGAATGGTGGGACAGATACCTTCTCAGTTATCAATGAGAAGGGGGAGAGGGTAGAAATCAGTGAGGGCTTCATGAAAGAGGTGGCACTTAAGTTTGACCTTGTAGGATCTATAGGACCTGGATATGAAAGCATGGGGAAGGGTACCCCAGGTAGCAGGAACAGTGAAAAAAGTCTCCAATTTGCAGGTCATTTTTTGCACAATAACCATTAAAAAAAGAGATTACATTCTCTATAATCGACTAAATTTTTTTCAAAAAAGTTTTATTTATAACCTTTATAACTAGAAATTCAATTAACCGAAACATGCCATTCTCCAAGTATTCCCCCTAAGGAAGCTTTCTCGGCAATTGTGTGATTTTTAAAAAAAAATGTATTTTTTTCCCTGTTAAATATATGCTTCTGAAAGTTTTGCTGCATGATTACATCTGCAGGCAAAATGTCTTTGGGAACTCATCTACAGTTTTCTAATGGAAGTCAGTGGAAAAATATTAGATTTATTGAAATTTCCATCACAGCCAACTTTTCATGAATACATCTATTCCATAAAGCTGTGATTTCTAGCCCAAGTTTTATGACATCCCAGAGCATCTCCAATTATCTCAAGGAATGTAGTAAGGATGTCAAAAGCATTCAGAGAATCAGCGTCTTGGGGACCTCAGAGGTCACCTACTCCAACTGAGACCAGAACTGGAATCTCCTCTTCAACATCTCCGACAGTCATCTATCTAGCCTTTGTTTGAAGCCCCTTTCTGTGCGGCTGTAGCTATGCATTGGTACTGGGTATAATGGGAGATCCCAATTACCACGAAGATAGTTAAGATTCAGTCTCCACCCTTAAAGAGCTTATTGTTCAATTGTGTTTGACTTTTCATGACCCTATTTGGGGTTTTCTTGGTGAAGATAATGGAGTGGTGTGCCATTTCCTTCTCCAGCTCATTTGACAGATGAGGAAACTGAGGCAAACAGGATGAAGTGACTTGCCCAGGGTCACACAGCCAGTAAGGACCTGAGGCTGGTTTTGAACTCAGGAAAATGAGTCTTCCTGACTCCGGGTCTGGCACTCTAATCACTGCACCACCTACCTGCCCCAAGGAGCTTACAATCCCTCATAAGATTAAAGGGAGGTATATGAGGATGAAGTAATGGGATAGCTTTGTTAAACCCATCAGAGCTTCTACATCCAAAGGAACCCTGCCCCCTTTCAAAGTACAGACCCTGGGAGGCTGCCATCATCCCAGCCAGGCTTCCATGCCTCAGCACAGCCTTGGACTCTTTCTCTTTGACAAGGGCCTTCAGAGACAGTTTATGAGCTGTACTGGGAAACCAGCCTCATTATTTACTGTCACAGATCATTAAAAATGCTACCACCCAACTTGATCATCCACCACATACAGCAGATGTGGCTCCAGATGACTTCTGGATATTTCCAAACATCAAGGTGTCCTGGAAAGAACACTGGGTTTAGAGATGGAGGACCCAGATTTGAATCCTGGCTCAGCTAAGTGACCTTGGCCAGGTTTTGCCACATCTCTAGACTTTGGTCCTTTCATTTATAAAGGAAGGATAAATAACTAAATCTTTTCATCTTATAAATGAGAGGCTTAGCCTAAAGAAGAGATTCTTAACCTTCCTTTGTACCTGAATCAAGTGATGCCTATGGACCCCTATTCAGAATCATGATTTTAAATACCCAAAATAAAATACATAGGATTACAAAGGAAACCAATTTGGTCAGAATATAGTCACTGAAATGTTTTTAAAAAGTAAGTTTAGTGTTGTATGAAAGGAGAGAAGATTTGCACTCCCCTTGATAAGGATGGAAGAGGTCCTAGTGGCCTTTACAAGACATATAAGGTTAAGGCATTGCCACCTACTGTGTGGCATCTAGCCATTTTTTTTCTTAAGTTTTTTTGTCCATGTTTTCTTTCACGACATGACTATTATGGATATGTTTTGCATGACTACACATACATAACCTGTATGGAATTGCTTGCCTTCTCAATGGGGGTGGGGTGGGGAGGGAGAAAGGAAGGGAATTTGGAACTCAAGATTTTAAAAACAAATGTTAAAAAATTGTTTTTACATGCAACTGGGGAAAGAATTAAATACTAAATAAATACAAAAAAAAATCAAGTTTATGGACCCCAAGGTTAAAACCCTTGGACTAGCTGTAGGATATTTCCATTTCAAGATCCTAAGACACCACATCACTTAAAATGTTGTGATCGTTCATTATAATAACCCTCCAGGGTGACTACTTTTTTGGGGAAACACTCCTTGGGATGGGTGAATCCCAGCCTGCTTATTTAAAAATCAGCTTTCTTCCTTCCTATTCACACATATGCACTCCTGCATCTCTCAGCAGAGATAACAGTGACATTTCTTTGCTGCCTAGTTTCAAGAAGTCTCTTTAAAAAAAAAAAAAGGAAAAAGGTGAAAACTCTCGACATCCCTTTTCTCAGTAATAGGTGAGCTAAGATCCAGAGCTATGGTGGAATTACTACAGAGCTCCTAAAGGTAGCCAAGTGCCTTTCACACTGCCTCTATTACTAAAGATTCAACTCATTAGCTTGTCCTCTGGGAGGCCCAAAGTCTGAATGTTACTGTGGAAAACTAGAACCTTTCTTGATTTTTTTTTCTTCTGCAGACCTGTGCCCTGAGCTGGTGGAAGGAAGGCTTTGTCTTTCTATAGAGGGGAGGGACAAGAACCTTGGAATGGCCTTCGATTGACAGCATGAGCGATTCTCTTTCCTCATCTTAAACAGCAGCTGCAGTCTTGAATTCATCATTCGGTTTCCAAGGTCTTCTGCTTGTCAAGCATTGGGCCAGACCTCCTCCGCTTCGCTAATGAGGAAAACTTGGAGTTCTAACTAACTTTCTCAAGGTTGCCGGGCAAGGCAGGGGGCAGAGCAAAGAGGAGAGGTGCCTTCGTTCATGACGCCTTCTAGCTGTGTGACCACGGAGAGGTCACTGGACCTCTCTGGACCCTAATTCCTTCATGCATAAAATGAGGGTAATAAAGTTTACAACGCGTCCCCGAAATCACAGGACTGAGAACTAGAAGGGCCCTTGGAGATCATTAGCTCGGCTGCTTGATTTTACAAATTAAGATACTGACGTCTACAGAGCTTAAGTGACCCATCCAAGGTCATACAGCTCATTTAGCCATGAAGCCAGGAATTAAATCATAGATTTAGAGCGAGGAGAGACGTCAGAAGCCCTCTGATCCAACCCTCTTACTGTACAGGTGAGGAAACTGAGGTTCAGAGAGGTGGACAAGTCAAAGCACTTACTAATACGCTCCAGACACTCTTGGAGATAAAAATACAGGCACAAAAGCCAGTTCCTGCCTCCAAGGACTTTACATTCTAATAAGGAAGACAGGACATCAAAGGGAGCTGAAAAGTAGGAGGAGAGACAAGGGAAAGTGGTACCCAGATAATGAAGAATGGCTGGTGTTGACCCTTCCTCAAAATGGAAGATCCAGGAGTGGGAGAAGGGGGCTGTGGGGCCGAGGGAGAGGGCAGCTAAGGCATGGTGGTGGAGTGACTGAGGCATTGTGGGAAACCACAGGGGCAGGCCCAGATCCCCTGACCCCAATTCTAGCCCCTCTTTCCACTTATACCACCTCATAGGACTGCTAGGAGAAAAGCACATTCTAAACTACAAAGTGCTATAGAATAGTGGAAAGGACCCTGGCATAGAAACTGAAAGACCTGGGTTCAAATGCTATGCTTGTTACTCCCTGGCTGTATGAACTTGGCCAAATTAATTCCTCAATCTGGGCCCCAAGGAGATAGCAGGATCCAGTGGAAAGAGTACGGGGATGGAGTGAGGATTTTGGTTAGAGTCTACCATCTACTTAACCTCTCTAGGGCTCTATTTCCTCATCTGTAAAATGGGAGAGGTAAAGTAAATAAATACATACCTATATATATATATATGCACACACACACACACACACACACACACACACACACACAAAATGTAGAATTCCTGCCAGCTCTAAAACCTATGATCTGTAAAATGAGGGGTTGTGTACTAGGTATATTTCCCAGCTTTCTTGGGCCATGGCTGTAAATGCTACATCACTTAAACTCCTGACACTGGGCCTCTCTTCACTAGGCAAGGAGCAGCCCACTTAAAGGCAGGCCCATCTTGTGCCCTCTGCTCAGGACTGGCCGCCTCCTCAAGTCATGCTTTTCTAATCTCTCAATGTCCTTGGCTGGTTGCCCAGGGTGGATTGGCTGAGATGAGGATGCTGTTACTTTTCTTTTCTAAAGCAGCCCAGCAGAGGATACTCCCAGCTATTCTGGGGAGAGCTTGGGGGAAAACCTGTGTTGAACATCAGGCCCATGGGGGCCAGGGCCGTGATTGCAAGAGCGTCAGAAATGTGACCTTTGAACAGAGACTCCAAAAGATAAGGTCAAGATTTCAGAACACCAGGTTCCATCTCTGGCAATGTGGGCATGTTGTTTTTGGACACTGAGGAGTATGAAATGACTTTTTCATCTGGCCTAACCAAAACCTCTATACCTTTCAAGGCCTAGCTCAAGTCTCACTTCTCCCTGGAAGCCTTCCTTGACTTCTCCAGGCATGTTGGTTATATCTTTGTGGAATTACCAGGTAACAGAATGGTGACTATAAATAGTAAGCATAGAGAGAAGATGTGTCCAAACTCCTTGACTACAAAAGACCCTAACTGACCTTCATTCTAAAGTGTGAGATCATAGAGAATAAAAGCTGGAAGGAATAACAACAAAACAATAAAAAGTCACATTTCTTCATCACTTTAAATTAAGTCCTGTGAGGCAGATGATGTGAGTATAATCATTCCCTATTTGTCAAACCAGGATATTTGAAGCTCAGAAGGTAATTTGTTCAAGGCAGCTAGTAAGTGGAAGAGATGGGATCTGAACTCTGGTCTTTTGACTATAAATCCGGAGGTTCTTGAGCAGGTAGCTAGGTGGCACCACCATGCACAGGGTGCTGGGCCTGGAGATGAGAAGACTCATTTTCCTGAGTTCAAATCTGACCTCAGACACTTACTAGCTGTGTGACCCTAGGCCCTGTTTGCTTCAGTTTCCTCCTCTGTAAAAAATGAGCTGCGGAAGAAAATGGCAAACTACTCCAGTATCTTTGCCAAGAAAATCCCACAGAGTCACGACTGAAAAAAGAATGAACAGCAACAACAAAAGGGTAGCCTTTTTTGTGTTACGGACCCCTCTGGTAGTCTGGTGTAGAACAAACTATATCTGAATGTGTGTGCATGTATATATGCATATGAATATGGGTATGAATATGTATGTGTACATATGTAACAGATGCATTTATTCATTTGTTCATTCATTCAACTAACATTTATTAAATACCTACTATGTGAAAAGTACTATTCCAGGTAATTTGGAGGATTCAATAACAAAGAAAACACAGTCTCTGTTGAGAAGCTTACAACCTAATAATGATGATAACATAAGGGCCCAGATAAATAGAATGCAAGTTGGAACATGATAGGTGTTTAAGGAGACAGGATGCAGCAGTGAATAGAGTACCTGAGGTCAGGTTTAAATTGCTGGGTTTAAATCCAATCCATGTGATCATCTGGGCCACGAGGGACAAATTATTTCACTTTTATGAACCTTGGACCACACTCCCCCCAGCCCCCAAGACTTCTCTCAGTCATATATGGGTTGTAATCTGAATGGAGGAGGGAGTCACAGATCCTTGAGGTAGTTATACTAATTGTAAGATCTAAGCAAAGGTATCTAAGAGAAGATGAGAGAGGAAATAGAGTCAGGAGGGAAAGTGGGCATGGCTGGAACCCTACATGAAATGAAGGAGGCCTCTCTAGAGTGGGAGGGACCTGAGAGCTCACCTCATTCCAATCCCTATCTTACAGAGTGGGAAGCTGAGGCCCAGAGAGATGGGAAGCCTAGGATTACAAGGTGGTTCCCGGCAAGTCTTAGGATTCCAATTCCAGTGCTTTTCCACTCATTATCAGCCAGTTAGAAACACTATATTGGTGGCCACAGACTGTATGCCTTCTTGCTGATGCATGCTGGGTAAGAGGGACCCCGGATGAGAGGGCCTGCAGGGCCTGACTCCTGAATAAAGAAAGTATCTCACAAATTCGTGCTCCAGGGACAACGGCTTGGAAGTAGCATCTCTGGATAGGGAGGGCAAGCTGCACATTCATTTGTCACCCAGGGTCAGGGTTTTATGTGCTGATGTACCCGGGCAAAGCCTTTATTTTATGATGCAGCAGCTTTTATGTTAGGGCAGAGAGGTAAAAATGCCTTGACTCCTCTATAAAGGCCACTTTTTGACATCAGACCCATAGCAGGCTGCTACTCACAGAAAACAAATCCCATTGTTAAGTCAAACCCTCGAGTGGTCGGGGAAGAGGGGGGACCTGGCACTCTCTCCTTCAGCCTCTCCCGATAAGTAGTTAGGGGCTTGGGTACCATGGTAGCAACTACTCAGACCAATGCAGAGGGCACATCTTTTACAAACGTGATGTAGATCTGCACCTGGGAAGAAGAGGATGGGCCTGGATGATCTCGAACGGCCCTTTCAGAGCCAATTGTTTGTATTCCATGCTTTTCAACATTCTAGGCTTTAATGTCCTTTCTAGCTCTGACCTACGTTCTAAGGATCATGCCAGCTCTAACATTCTCTGATTCTCCCATCAGATCCCCTCCTTTCTTCCTCTCCTCCTGTCTTCTGTCTCCTTTCCCCCCCTCCCTCTCCCTTTTCCTCTCTCCTCTCCTCTCTTCTCTTTTCTTTCCCTCTCCCTCCCTAAAATGGATATCAGAAATATTTTCACATTACACTGGTGGCACAGTGAGCAGAGCTTCAGGCGATGTCCATTCAGACCCTGCCTCAGAGAGCTGCCAGCTGTGGAATGATGGGCAACTCACTTAGCTTGTTTTCAGCCTTGGTTTCTTCTTCTTTAAAATGGGCACGACAATAATAGCACCTTCCTCCCAGGGTTGGCATGAGAATCAAATGAGATTATATTTGCAAAGTGCCTGGCAAACCTTGAAAATGCTGCATAAATGCTGCCTATTAAATTATTGTGCTTTATATATATGCATACATATGTAACATGTGTGTATGTATGTATGTATGTGTGTATACACATAGATTAAAAATTAACCTACACACATACATATGCGCACACACATATACACAGAGACACATATACACACATACGTATATGTGCATGCATGTGTGTATATGCACACACATACATATACATAGACACGGATTTAAAACAAACCTACATATGCATGCCTATGCATACACATATACACATACACACATATACATACATACATGTGCCGTGTGCATGCACATACACACATACATATGCACACATAGATTAAACATTAACCTACATATACATACATATGCATACACATACATATACATAGACACATGGATTTAAAACAAACCTACATATGCATACATATGCACACACACTACACACATATACATACACACATAGATTAAAAATAAACCTATACACACATGCACACACATATATACACACATATATACATATAATACATATGCGTGTGTATATACACGTATATGTGTGTATATGTATGTATGTATATATATGTCTAGACTTGTGACAGAAATAGTATGGGGAATTCTGGATATGGAAACCTCCTCTATGGATGCCCATCAGCAGTTCTTCTGTAATTTAGTCTTAAAGAGCTGCCTGGTGCACAGAAAGGTTAAGTGATGTGTACCGGGTGGCACAGCTACTGTGAGTTGAGGCTGGACTTGAATTGGAATCTTCTTCATTCCAAGGCTACTCCTCTGTCTCCCATACCAAGTTGTGTCCCCTATATTTGTACATGTATAGATCCCCTCCCACCACACAAACATATATTCTCCAGACAGAAGAACTGCTTGATGAACAAACCAAGAAATTATTTATTGGAATATCCATAACACACAAGACTGCAGGAGGGAAGGGAGTAAACATTTCTATAGTACCTACTATGTGCCAGGCACTGTGCAAAGCACCTCACAAGTATTATCTCATTTGACCCTCACACTAACTCCATGACATAGGGAAACAAATTAATGTGAGACACAGGGTTTGGGTTCATGTAACAAAATATAGAAAATATAATTTTTCTTAGACAATTGTGCTGGACCTTGAAAAATGCTAGGTTTTGGATGGGGAACTAAGAGAGTGGGCACCGGATGGAATATGGTGGGAAAATGCCAGACATGTTTGGAGGACAATGAACAGACCAGTTTGGTGGAAGGACATGGCTTGTGGGTTTGGATAGCATGATCTCCATGTTCCCAGCTGGTTCTAATATTTTTTGAGTCCATGAGTCTACACATTGGAGACTGGTAGAGAAGGTTAGAGTCAAATTGAAAAAAGCCTTGAATGAGTCAAAGGTAATTAATTGGGAACTGATCCTCTAAGCAATAACTTACTCTGCAGGTCTTCCTGTTGGTAATTACAGCGCCTTTATTTCTTAAGTCCCTTCAAATCCATTTTGGTCTTTGCCAAACCATGTGAAGTCTAGTACTCCTCACCGCTCCTTCCAGTGAATCAGGAGGGGGACTTTCCTCAGCCAGCTTCTTATATTCCTTAAGCACCAGATTTTTAGGAGGTCTACCATAGTCTTCAGAAAATTTTCAAGAAGAAATGAACAACTTTGGAAAGGAAATTATAAGGACAGGGAAACACATCAAAGAACATTTCTCCTTGGTGACAGTATCTCACTCCCCACCCAGCCCTTCCAAAAGTTTATCAGTATTTACATCTAGTAATGTCTATTGTAGGGGCAGCTAGGTGGCACAGTGGATAAAGCACCAGGCCTGGAGTCAGGAAGACCTGAGTTCAAATATGACCTCAGACACTTACTAGCTGTGTGACCCTGAGCAAGTCACTTAAACCTATTTGCCTCAGTTTCCTCATCTGTCAAATGAGCTGGAGAAGGAAATGGCAAGCCATTCCAGTATCTTTCCCAAGAAAATCCCAAATGGGGTCACAAAGAGTCAGATAATTCAACAACAGTCTACTATCTTCTGGGTTCCCGGCCTGCATCTCCAGTTGCCTGTGAGCTATCCTTATCTGGATGTCCCACCAGCCCCCAAATGAATTTCTTATCTATCCCCTAAACCACCCTGTCCCCCAGCCCCCTTGTTCCTGGCTTTACTTTCTCTGTCACTGGCACTACATTTTACACAATCCCCTATATTCGAAATCATGAGAGTTATTTTATACTTTTCCGTCTCCCTCACTTCTCAGACCCAATCAATTACTAAGTCCCATCAATGCCACCTCCACAACACTCTGCTAATCTGTCCCCTTCTCTCTGTTCCCCCAAAGTCACTCTATTGAGGGATCTCATTACTTTCACCTGGACTAGTACAATAGCATTCTCAGAGGTCTGCACACTTCCACACTCTCCTCTCTCCAATTTATTCTTTATAACACTGTCAGAATCACCTTTCTTATTCATAGATCTAGTGATGACACTTCTCTGCTTTGAAAAATCTTTCGGCATTCCTCACTGCTTTACCAGGCAAAGTCCAAACAGTAGCCTGGCATTCGAGGCTCTCTATAAACCTAGACTACTTTCACCTCTCTGGCCTTTTCTCATATTATGTCCCTCTGTTCTATGCACTGGGCAGCTAGGTGGTAAAGTGGATAGAATGCCCAGCCCTGAAGTCAGATCCAGCTTTAGACACTTAGCTCTGTGACCCTGGGCAGGTCACCTAACCCTGCTTGCCTCAGTTTCCTCATCTGTAAAATGAGCTGGAGAAGAAAATGGCAAACCACTCCAGTATCTTTCCCCCAAAAAACCCAAATGCAGTTACAAAGAGTTGGATACAACTAATCAACAAAACAAAAACTCTATACACCAGCCCATGTATACTGTTAACTAATTTCTGACCACTAAGCACAATCTCCCACTTCCATACCTTTGCTCACATTACTTTTTATGCCTGGAATGGAAGGGACTTTAGTAATCCACAGGACCACAGATTTAAAGAGAGAAGGAACTTTCAAAGTCCTCTAGTGCAACTCTCTCATTTTACTGTTCAGGAAACTGAGGTACAGATGTTAAACGACTTGTCCAAGGTTAGAAGCAGAGCTAGGATTTGAGTCTGGGCCCCTTGATTCCAAGTGCAATAGTCATCCTATCATACTATGGTGAAATTACAAATTCAAGTTATACATTTAAAAACATAAAATTATAAATCATAAATTCAGCATCTATTTTAGGTTTAAGATATGCCAGTCCACCAAGGCGATTTTCTTAAAGCACATACTCAATAAACCCCAGTGACTCCCTATCCCCTCCAAGGTCAAATACAAAATGCTCTGAGTGGTGATCAAAGCCCTTCATAACCCGGCCCCCTCCTACCTTTCCAGTCTTTGTCCACGTCATTCTGATCCGACGACAATGGCCTTCTTGCTCGTCCCACAAACAAGACCCCCATCTCTCAGCTCAGGGCATTTTCTCAGCCTGTTCCCCATGCCTGGAATGCTCCCCCTCCTCCCCTTCATCTACTGGCTTCTCTGGCTTCTTTCAAGTCCCAGCTAAAAATCTTACTTCCTACAAGAGATCCTTCCAGGTCCCTTTAATGCTAATGCCTTCCCCCTGTGGATAATGTCCCATTTACCCAGTCTCTAGCTTCTTTGCACATAATGATTGCACATAATGTTATCTCCCTCTTATATTGCGAGCTCATGAGAGCAGGGACTGTCTTTTGCCTTTCTTTGTATCCCTAGCATTTAGCACACTGCCTAAGCACTATTAAGCACATAGTAGGTGCTTAATAAATGTTTATTGACTTGACTAATCACAAGCAACCAGAGGAGACATGATATAGGCATTAAAAATAACATATGCCAGTCCACATCACCAAGTATCCTCTCAGTAGCTCAAGTGGCTCTGGGATGTGAAGGAGGGGGCATTTTAGAAGGGTGGGTAGTCAGGGAAGGCTTCCTAGAGGAAGTAGATTTTGAACTGGGCATCGAAAGAAGCATGAAATAAAAAAGCGAAAGAAGAATAGAAAAGGCATCCCAGGCATGGGGAACTGCCTGAGCAAAGGCAAAGGGAGAGAATTTAGATATTTATGTAAAACAGGTCATGGGTTTTGTAGGGATTACTCATCAGGACAGCCTAGCAGCAGGAAGGATTTCAGGGATTCTGCGCTCAGTGCAGGGTGAGATGGGGTTGGATTGACATCATCCCAGAACTCTAGCAAAAAGTCATTATCCTCTGTCTTTCTGTGATTTCCCAGTTATCAGGGAGAATCCTACATGAAGGATGATTAATCTCCACCACTTTCTGACTCGTCCAGGGTCCCACGATATAGGACAGGGCAGGGCTAACATGGACATTCTGAGCTTCCTCCAGTCTGGGGCCCAGCCCTGCTGCTGGCCTTGCCCAGCACCCTTAGCTCTGCTGCTGGGACCAAGGGGAAGAGAAACCCACAAAAAATCACCCTCCATCCCCATTGCCTTACACACACTAGAAATCACACCCCCCCACACACACACATAAACACACACATCTATATACATATGCATCTATACACATGTATACACGTGCATATATATGCACACCTACACACATACTCACATATACACACTTACATACACACACACACAATCTACATACACATATCTACACAATACACACCTACATATCTATACACATACATAAGCCCTTACACATATAAACACATACACAATACATACACAACGCACATACATGTCTATACCCATAAATGTGCCTACATACCTATATACATACATACATATAAACATATGCACACATATACCCACATACACATATGTACCACATATGTACCTACATATTGTGGTGGATAATTAATAATAACTAAGGAAACACAATCTGAGCCATACAATTTATTAGCAAAACAGGCACAATAAATGGGCCAATGGCCTCTCCAGTTAGTCCAAAGACCCGAATATAGAGCAAGACAGATTTTTACCTATTAAAAACAATAAAATAAGACCAAATAATTAAAAGAAAACAATTAACAGACTATCAGATTAGGCAATCTGATTTCTAATTGGAGGAGATTAGGGACTTTCTGAGCTGGGAGCAGGGGGAGTAAACAGGTATAATTCTCTGAAATCAATAAGAGATGTGCCCCTGCCCCCAGCTTCTTCATTCCGTCAAATAATTACTGACTGCCCAATGTGGGGCCAGTTTTCACATGTCATATGATTGCTTGAGATATATAATTGTGAGAAAACTCCTTGCATTAGTCTTCAGAACTGTTTGTGTTTCTGGTCACCATAACCTAGGTCCTCAGTTAAGGGTCTCTAAGCAACAAGTGGAGGGGGTCCAGCTTTCCAGTCACTCAGGGCTAAGTTCAAACAATGCAATAAAGTTTTCTCACAATTCCCATAATTGAATAAAGTTTTCTCACAAGACAGAAATTGGATTATACCGATAATTGAATAGAAGGGAGCTGAGCTAGGTCCAAAATTGAGTCACAAGACAGAGTCAATGTGGTTCACTCAGTTCCCACAATTCCTTCAATACACACATATATGCACACAATCACGTATACACACACGCACACACACGTATACACCTACACATCTACACACAAACACACATAGTGAAGGGCTTTGTTTTCTGGAAAAGAACTTGAGTTAAACATAGCATTGGCATGAAGCCACCAGTGATAATACCAAACATGCCTCCGTGCCTACTGCATTAGGCAGGAGACGAGAATGTAGCGTGAGTCACGGCACCAAAGAGGGGTGGAATCTTTAGACCGAAGGTGATCTGTTAGCATGTGGAGGCTGGAAACACAAGCCTGGCTAGGTCATTAAGAGGGTGAATCAAAGGCAATGTTACAAGGGAAATGGGAAACCATCAAAACCTCATTCACCCCTAATTTGCTCCTCTTTTTTGAGGGAAGGTGGGTCCAAGGGAAATGGGCTAAACTGTGAGAAGCCAGGATACTACAGCTTGGAAGTAACCTTGTCTGGATCATAGCATTTGGACTCAGAAAAGACCTTTAGAAGCCATCTAGTCAAGGATTCCAAGCTGAAAGAGACCTTCCAGGCCATTTGCATCCCCCATTTTGGAGATGAGGAACCAAGGCACAGAAGAGTCACTTGACTTCCCAGGGCACACAGCTAATAAGTGTCAGAGGTGGGATGTGAGTCCAGGCCTTCCTAACACCAAGACAACACCCTATCCATTAGACTCAGGGATCTTAAACTGTTTCGGGTCCTCTGGAAGTCTGGTGAAGCATATAAGGCCTCTTCTCAGAATAATATTTTTAAATTCATAAAATAAAATGCACATGGTTACAAAGATAACCAATCATAATGAAATAGTTATCAAAATATTGGAACTTACAGACTGGAGGGAGACAAGGGGAAGAAGAGGACTATCATCGGTAACTAGGTAGGGCAGTGAATAGGCCACTGGGCTTGGAGTCAGCAAGATCTGAGTTTGAAGCTGCCTAACTGTGGGACCAAGAGCAAACTGTTTAACCTCTAAGGGCCTCAGTTTCCCCATTTAAATAAAATGAGGGGGTTGGATGTGATGGTCACTGAGGTCACTAAAACTTGGGTCCTGTGAACTTCAAATCCCAGCATTACCGGATAAATGGCATTAAAGAAGTGTAGAGGAAAGGGCCACATAAGCTCAAAGCAGGAAGACTTCTTCTGACAGTCCTTACTGAGGTAGGCTTCTTGGAGGAGAAGGTATTGGAGGAGGGGAAGGAATCCCCAGCGCATTCTCAGCCTAGGGGTAGTGTGAGCAAAGGTTGGCTTTATGTCTCAGCTAAAATCCCATCTCCTGCAAGAAGCCTTTCCCAAACTCTCCAATGCCTGCACTTTTCCTCTGCTGATTACATCCAATTGATGCAGTATCTATCTTTCGTTTGCCTGTTGTCTCTCCCATTAGACTGTGAGCTTCTTGAGGGCAGGAACTGTCTTTTTGCTTTTCCTTGTATCCCCAGCACTTAGCACAGTGCATGGCACACAGTAGGTGCTTAATAAATGCTTATTGACTGACTGTAGTCCAGTGTTGCTACATCATAAAATGTGAATATTATAGAAGATGAAGTTGGAAAGGTAGGGCAGATTGGTAGAAAGCAGATTGCGGAGGGTCTTGAATGCTATGTAAAGCCTGTGATGCAGAGAGTTCTGTCTGTCAGGGCCAGGTATGCATGAATATGCACACGTAAATTGGAATGGATATCTCTCTGTTTCTATATGTATGTGTGTGTAAGTATATTTTAAACCCTCCTCCAAGCAGCCAGGGAGCCTCAAAGCCAACAGAAGCCATATTAGAAAAGATCCCCTGCCAATGTCTTATTCCTCTTGTGTGTCTAAATGCCAGCTCGGCCATGGCAGGGAGGTTCAGTTTACAGATCAGCGAGATATTTAAGGAGCTGATGATGGAACGTTTTAGGCAGCGATATATAATAGTGTAAGTCACCAAACACCGGCAGCGGCCCACACTCTCATCTTAGGTTGAGCTCAAACGTGTGGAAGGCAGCCAGGAACATAAAGGGGTTTTAATTAGTCACGCAAGGGTCTGACATATCTGTCAATGGACACATTTCAGGGCAAACCCTGCCACGTCAGGCACACCCGAGGAAGAAACAAGTAACAGACTCAATGAAAATAAACAGAAGGCTCCTAACGCAAAAATCAATTTTCCTCTAAATGACCTGGATAGGCAGAGGGGCAGAGGGAGGGGTAGTCCAGGCTGGGGAAACCATGCCAGCAAAAGGCAACCTCATCTGCCCGGCATTCAAGGCCTTCCTCAATCAGCTGCCATCCCTCTTTGAGGTCTTTTCCTTTTTTTATTAGTTAATTTATTTATTTTTAGTTTTCAACATTCACTTCCATAAGTTTTAAATTTTCTCCCCTCCTTTTCCCAAGACAGCATGCAATCTGATACAGGCTCTATGTATACATTCCTATTAAACATATTTTCACATTAGTCATGTTGTATAGAAGAATTAAGCCTTTTCCTTTCTAAAGAGGAGTATGAGAACTGACTAGCATCCTGGTATTTGTAGTTCAGAGGGACAAAAATTCCCTCTCAGCACTGAGAGCTATTTATGTGACATACTTAGGAATACTAAAAGTGGCAAACATAGCCTGTGAAAAAGACAGAGAGGAAGGAAGGGAGCCTTTAAGGGCTGAGCAGCAGCACCGGGTATCAGCCTCCTCAGTCCTGCCCAGGGCTTCAGCTAAGACAAAGGATATTAGCAACACAGCTCCTACTCAGAGAGGATGCTTTGAGCCAAAGCCCATCGTTACCTCTTCAAGATTTGAGGAAAGTTCTAAAAAAAGGTCTGCTCTTCCTTCAAACTCCTCTCCCAATGCCTATTGAGTAATAGATGCTGTCACATGTTCTTTTCACCCATTTACCTAAACATTTTCAGTAAATTGAATTTACTAGGCAATTAGGTGGTACAGTGGTTAGCATGCCAAGCCTGGACTTACGGCAATCCGGCTTCAGATACTCACTAGCTGTGTGGCCCAATGTTAATCATTGTCTGCCTCAGTTTCCTCAACTGGAAAATGGGGATAATAATAGCACCTACCTCAAAGGGTTGTTGTGAGGATCAAATGAGATAATATTTGTAAAAAAGCACTTAGCATAATGCCTTGTACACAGTAGGCACTACATAAATGCTTATCTCCTTCCCTCCCTTCCCCTTTGCTTCAACCATCGGAAGTCAGAGGTTAGCTAATGCTAAACATAAATTTAGATTAAGGCAGAGAGACAAACCTCTGCTGAATGGTACCAATTTTCCTAACGGGGGGCTATGAGCTATTGTGATTATGCTCTTAACTTTTTGCCAAATATAAACTCCATAAAGTATCAGAGGACAATACGTAGATCAGAGGTAAAAATGAGCTAAAAAAAATCAGACTAAAAATGAGCAAATTATTGTAACAGGATATTATATTAAATCCGCAGAAACAAAATGGGTAAGAAAGAGAGGGCTCAGGTCAACTACACATTCCACAGATACCCACAACCACAGATGGTATCCTTATAGTGCTAACCTTCATGAGATGCATGCTTCAATCAAACTGATCTACCCTCTTCCTCCTGGAACAGACACTGTGATCTTCTGCCATTGCTCACACTGCTCCCTATGTCTGGATGCCCTATCCCCGCTTCTTTCTCAGACCAATCCCTACTCACTCATTAAAGCTAAGTTTAAATGCCACCTCCCAGAGTAGTGGTGCTAAACTCAATTAGAAAGGAGCCAATAATCCAGAGAGAAACACACAGGCTACATATTTACTTAGTTTTAAAATGTAACATTATCTATGTTTCACTGTCTTTTTAGTTATTTTTGTTAAATATTTCCCAATTACATTTTAATCTGAGCACACTGGAGAATGTTGCCAGCAGTATGGGGCAAGGCCATCTGTCTGACACCTCCATCCTATGGGAAGCCTTCATTGATGCAGTATCCCCCTCTTTTCATTTCTCCCTTAGCCCTAAGGCAGCATTTTAGACCTTACTACTTCTCTTACATAATACTGAATATTAAAATTACCTGTGTATGTGCCTTATTCTCTTACCAAAAGGTGAGTTCAATGAGTAAGAATTTGTTTCTAACTTTAAAAAATTTTCCCTTTACCTGGTATGATGCTTGGAACAGAGTAAGTGTGTAAAGTTTGGAGAAGGAAGGAAGCAAAGAAAGAAAGAAAGAGAGAAAGAGAGAGAAAGAAAGAAAGAAAGAAAAAAAGAAAGAAAGAAAGAAGGAAGAAAGGAAGAAAGAAAGCTAGAAAGAAAAAAGAAAGAAAGAAGGAAAGAAGGAAGAAAGAAAGATAGAAAGAAAAAAGGAAGGAAGGAAAGGAAAGGAAAGGAAAGGAAAGAAGACAGAAAGAAAAAAGAAAGAAAAGAAGGAAGGAAGGAAGAAAAGAAGAAAGAAAGAGAGGAAATGTAGGCAATTCAGCAACCATCTTACTGACAGGAAAATATAACAAAGATCATAAGCTCCACCTAGACTCTTTCAGTCTTGCTGTGAGGGTGATATTTGCATAATAATAATAACTGACATTTATATAGAGCTTTAAAGCTTTGCAAAGTTCTTTATGTACAAGATGGTAGTAGAAGGGAATTGAAATGAATATTCTAACTCCAAGTGAGAAAGTATACAAGAGTTAGCGACTGGCAAGTGAGACTGAAGCAGAGTCAGTTTAAGAGACAGACAAGTGGCTAATGGCTTCTCTGGCTATCTGGCTGGGTGCAGCTGACTGGGGTCTCCATCACAAAGAGCTGAAATAGCCCCTTTGGCTATGAGCTAAAATTGCTGACAGAACCTGAGACTGAAAAACAGCTGAAGTGAGCAGCAGATGGCAGTGGTGGGCAATGCCAATGGAGTGCCTGGCAGAGCAGCTGCTCACCTACATGTCAGCTCACTGGAGAAAACAGCTCACCTGATGTCCTAGCAAGAGAACACCTTCAGTTCTAAAGGGGAGCACACAGCAGTACTGCTGTCAGTATCCCAGGACCTCTGAGTGCCCTGGCCACATGCTGCCTTGCCAATAAAGTTTGGAAGAGACAAGAAAGGGAAGGGAACAAGCATTATGCAGTGCTTATTATGTGCCAAAAATCATGCTAAACATTTTACAAATATTATCACATTTGACATGAGGTTTAAATATGACAAGATTCCTGTCCCTGTGGAGATTATAACCTAATACGGTGTGGTAATCTCTGGGAGAAAATCTGTGTGTGTGTGTGTGTGTGTGTGTGTGTAGGGCAGAGGAGAAAACTTTCTAGTCATTAATTTTACTACCCTTGTGGTGGGTGTTTTTATCATTTTATCTTTCACCCGCCACACACTGTTAAATTAAATGTCCTTTACTTTGAACTAATACATTCTCTGGTTGTTTGGTAAGGGAAATACAATTGTGGGGGGCCATGAACAATGGTTTTGAGGGC
The DNA here is from genome assembly GCF_011100635.1 of Trichosurus vulpecula. Classification (NCBI taxonomy): domain Eukaryota; kingdom Metazoa; phylum Chordata; class Mammalia; order Diprotodontia; family Phalangeridae; genus Trichosurus; species Trichosurus vulpecula. The sequence continues at coordinate 383,568,447 of NC_050575.1, read as the reverse complement.
ACCTGCCTGCCTGTGTGGGTGTGGGTAGCAGGGCAAAGGGCTGGGTACCTCAAAAGTCAGCATGAAGATGGTCTTGGAATGGTGATAAAACTGAAATGAATAGAGGAGAGGATGGGTGTGTTCATTCGCAGTGTGGTGGAGTGTGGTATAGAGGTATTAAACTCAAGTAGAAACAGCTAGTGGCAAAATGTATAGAGCGCTGGGTCTGGAGTCAGGCAGACCTGAGTTCAAATTCAGCTTCAGACATTTACTAGCTGTGTGACCCCGGGAAAATCACTTTCTATTTGTCTCAGTTTTCTCATCTCTAAAATGAGGAAAATAATAGCCTCTACCTCCCAGGATTATTGTGAGAAACAAATGTGGTTATAATTACAAATCACTTAGCACAGTGCCAGGTACATCATAAGCACTGCACAAATGTTAGTTATCATTATTAGAAATGAGGATGCTAAACTATACAAAAGGGTCCTTGCTGGTCTCATATTGACTTAGAAAACCACAAATTAACATTATCTATGCTCTATTGCATTTTTATTTTGTCAAGTACTTGGCAGCTAGGTGGCTGCTGGGTCTAGAGTCAGGAAGATCCAAGTTCAAATGTGGGCCTCGGACATTTACTAGCTGTGTGACCTTGGGCAAGTCACTTAAACACTGTTTGCCTCAATTTCCTCAACTGTCAAATGAACTGGAGAAGGAAATGGCAAACCACTCCAACATCTTTGCTAAGAAAACCCCAAATGGGGTCATGAAGAGTCAGACACAACTGAAATACAACTGTAGGACAACAACAAAAACATTCCATTTACATTTTAATCTGGTTTGGGCTGCAATGGAAAGTGTTGTGGGCCTTCAGGCAGCTTGTCTGACCCCTCGGAGGTAGTGGACAGAGAATGGGTCTCGGAGACAGGAAGATCTGGGTTCAAGCCCCATCCATGACATATACTTAATATATGACACTGGGGGACATTCAGAGACTGCAGGTAACTCTTTAAGACCAGAAGTTCCTCTCCCCTGCCCCGTACCCCTACCCACCCCCATTAGTAATCACCTGTTGTGAAGAGAATCCTGTGCTGAATGTTAGGAACAGATACAAAACTTGGGGAGACAGGAAGTTTAGATACGACAAGGTCCTGCCCACATGAAGATTACGATCTGATAGGGAGATATGACACACCCAGGAGGTAGACTGAGGCCAGGTTCGGGGGGGGGGGGGGCTGAAATGGGTCATCCCTTTCAATCTCTTCCTCTGCTTCCCAAGGCTCTCTCCTTACTGTCAAAGATTTTCCATGCCACCTAAAAGTGACGTGTTCCCCACCAAGGGGGCTCAAAGCAAAGGCTGGATGGCTATTTCTCCAAGGCCATGAAAAGCAGACTTTTTTTAAAAAGTAGGCAGGGGCCAATCTTCTAAGAAAGAGCAAATCACTTCAAAAGAGCTCCCCTGAGTTGGATGCTTACAAACATCTAATTAATCTCTCTAAGTCTGGATTTCAAAATAGAGGGAGTTCTCACTTGGTACTTCTTGGTGTTTAATTTCTTTCTTCATTTTATTTTCCTCCTCCCTCCAAGGAGGTTCAGACTTGCATCCCAACAGATGAAGTCAAAATTGCAGAGAGAGCCCTAAAAGCAATGTATATATTGAGATAGATGATACAGTGGAGAGAACACAGGGTCTAGGGTCAGGAAGCCCTGCCTCTGACACACCCTAGCTGTGTTACCCTGGGCAAGTCACTTAACCACTTTCTCCACATCTTAAAATGAGGAGATTAATAGTATCTTCCTCTCAAAATTGTTTTAAGGAGTCCACACCCTTTCCACAGTCTTTCCGCTATACAGACCTACAACAATTAGAGGCAACAAATCATGTTTCTGTAGCCCCTTAAGGTTTCCATCCAACAACACCGTGTGGTAGGGAGTGTGAATGTTATCATGCCTGTTCCACAGGTGAAACAGATGAGAAGCCTTTAAGGGACTTGCCCATGATCACACAGTAAATGCGTCAGTGCTGAGAGACAAACCCAGGTCTCCTGACTCTGAGTCTGACTTCAAACTGCCTAAGATGCCTTGGCTTATTTCAGAGGAGAGGGAGATCGCTTCCAGCTGGGGGGACCAGAGAAGCCTTTAGGGAAGGGGCCTTTGAGCTCATTCTTGGAGGATGAGAAGGATTTAGATCCAAGAAGCTGGAGGTGAAGGGGGGAGAGAGGAAGGGGGAGCGGGGAGGGCATCTCCCGGATAGGCAATCAAAGTGGAAACCCCTCTGGCTCGAAGTCACCAACTCGAAGTCTGTGGCTGACAAGACTGTGTGCGCCTTTCTTTAAAGGACCATCGTGCGATTTCAGTAGAATGATGATCTATACCATATGAAATGAGCCCCCGTGCAGGGAGACAACACTAATTAGCTGTCAGGAGTGATGCAAACTCTACCCTGATCCCCTCCCTGACAATCTATCTGAGAATCACCCTTTGCCATTGAGTGCCGCTCCATGATAAAAAGGAAATATGTTCAAAGCAGAATGGCTAACAAGAAGGGGGGAGAAGGGGGAAGGACTCGGGGAGACAGAGAAAAGCAGATTGCTTCTGACACTTTCCCAGGAGAAGAAAAAATTAAAAGCATTCAAAAAAATAATTTGTCATCATCGGGTCTCAAAAATAACATACTCTTGAAGAGTAGGGTTTGCATCCAGGGTATTTCCAGGCATCTGTTCAGCATGTGGGGCTTGGTGGTGCCAAGTCAATGCTTGTGTCAGGTCTTCATTGGAGGGCCTGGAGAAACTCTCTGGGAGGAGGTGGGGGAGGTGGAAATCGGATCCTAGGCCTTAGAAATCATCCAGTCCGTTCCTCTCTTTTTAAAGAAGAGAGAATCGAGGCTGAGAGACAGGAAGGGACTTATCCAAAGTCACCCAGGTAGTGAGGATCAGAGCCAGGATCTGAATCAAGTTCTATCTAATTCCAAATTCAGTGCTTCTCCCAAATGAAAGATTGGTGGGGTTCTAGACTTGGCATTTTTCCCTCAGATTCCACTCCCTTCCCCCTGATTTCCAACAGCTCCCTGGGACCGGGCTTAGTGATCCAAGTCAGGTAGAAAGAAGCCAGAGTGGGCATCTTCTACCATGGTGGTGAGCAGAGTACTAGGGAAGAAGGTTTGGGCTTCGGAGTCAATGGATATCTATCAGAATCCTGCCTCTGACACTTACTACCCGGGTAGCCTTCAGTAAGTCACCTTAGCCTTCCTAGGTTCCAGTTTCCCTCATGTGTAAAACCAGAGGGTTGGCCTAGGGAGCTTCTGAGGCTTCTAGCACCACATCTATGACCATACACTTTATGCCCATCAAACTGCAAAGATGGGAAGAGATTAGAAAAATTTAATCTTGGCTGGTTTATGGAAAACCTCTTGCCCCCTGACCCAACAGTGTGCATCATAAAAATGAAGAAATTCTCTCTTGCTTTTCCCCACAAATGTTCTGTGTTTATAGGTGTTTTTCCCCAATGTTTTTGCTAGTCAACTGCTTTTAAAATAATAATGACCAATTTTAAATTTTTCTTTTTAAATAAGGGTGCTGGCTGGACCAAATGATTTCCAGAGACCCTCCCTGCTCTAACAGTCTGGGGTTCTGACTCTGATTCTCCCACTAACTTACTTCTGGTGATTGTACTTATTGGCCATCTTGTGAGAAGACAGGAGAGAAAGGACATTCTGGGTGGAGGGAACTAAATAAACAAAGGCCTGGCCCAGTCTATAGACAGGGAAACTGAAGTTGGGAGGAGTTAGTTATTTGCCTGGGGTTACACAGTTGGCAAGCATCCGAGGTGGGATTCGAAGCCAGGTGTTCCTGACTCCAGCTAGGGCCCGTGACATCCCATGAGCTCTGGTTAAGGGAAGGATTAGGAGATAAGGTCAGAAAGGTAGGCTGGGATCAGACTGTGGGCAGAGGGTCTCCAGTATCAGACTGCAGAGCTTGGACACCACCATGTCATGGGGCAGTTGGAGCAAGAGGACCTGGGTTTGAATCCCAGCGCCGCTGGTTACTATCTCTCTCATCCTGGGTGTGTGACTTAGTTTCCTTTTCTGTAAACTTAAGGAGTTGGGACTGATGATTCCTAAGGGGTTTTATCCTGCACACAACAGAGTATCAGTGGAAGGATCTGATCAGGGAGGTGGCAGCCTAGGAGATGGGCTCTAAGTAACTTGCAGACAGGAGTTGTCCAGTCTACCCAGTGGCTAAGCCTTGACCCCTTCCTCCCAGGAGCCTTTGGGGGATGGGTGCCCTGAGGGGCGAATAGTCCCACTTGTGGCTTTGGAAAAGGAGACAGTGTCAACATTGTCAACGCCCCAGGTGATTTTGTCGCATTTCTGCTGTACCTCTCTGCTTGCGGTCATACCCTCATTCTCCCTCAGCAGCATCCTCTTCCCTAACTAACCATCCCCTTAGGAAACCTCATCCTGTCCTCTTCCCTAGGGGAAAAACCCACAGCCATCATTGCAAGGGTAGGAGTCAGGGGGCCACCCCTGGCAGGAGGAGGGGTCTTGGGGAGGGGCAGGGGAGAAGCCTGTCTTAGGAATATTCTCACAGGCTTGTGCCCCGAGCCTCCCAGGAAGCCATTTCAATTCTCAGCGGAGAGATAAAGGGAACTGAGAGGCGGCAGCCCCTTCACACAAGCCCGTGTTGACATGCTGAAAGGTTGCCATGGTAACAGCCGTGTGTCAGGGGCAGCTGGCAGAAATGTAATCTGGGTAAACAACAGGCTTGCCCTCCCAACTGGCCAGGAGGGGCAAGGGTCAGCGACTGGAGGATGGGGGTGTGTGCCTCCCTCCCCACACCTGCCCCCATACCCCCTACCCCACCCCCACCACCTATCTTCCCTCTGAGGCTCTTGACTAGTGAGCAAATGAAAGGACTAGGAGCAGGATTTTTTTTGTTGTTTTGGTTTTGTTTTGCTTTTAAATGCTCCAGAGGGGCTGGGGCCTGTGGACACTGGGCCTGCCCATAGAGATGCCAGCTCCTTGTTAAACAGCATGAGCCCAGAGTGATGCTTCAGTGCCAACTGGGCCGATGGTCTCCAGAGCTCTCCCCTCCCTGAGGGGATGGAGGGGCAGCATCCCAGCTCCACGGAGACCAAACACCCAATCACAACCCTGCTTGCTGCATTTTTGAACCCTTGGGACAAAAGGGTCCCTGTCCCCACTTTTTTCCTGATTTCTTGAATGGGGAACACATTTGAGGATTGCTCAAAGCCACCAGATGGAGAAAAATAAATGTAAAAAAACACAAAAAAGCAATAACAGGTTTACCAGCCAAGCTGGGACAAGAACTATAGTAGCTGCCCAATCTGACAGTAGGCAATCAACCAATGCCATTTCCTAAGTGCCTACAATGTGCAAGAGAGGCATTGGGCTGGGGGTGAGGGACATAGACAAAATGTAACTATGCCTGCCCTCAAGGGGGTTATACTCTAATAGGAAAAAATAAATACAGAAATGTAAATATGAAATACAGACAAAGGAAATCCTGAGTCACATCTGGGGTAGGGAGAGTACTAAGCAACTGGGGGGATTCGAATAGGCCTCATGTGCAAGGCAGCATCTTAGCTAAGCCTTCAAGGGCACCAGGGATTCTAAATTTTCTAAATTCTACATTTTCAAAGTATGGAGGGACAGCCTGTGTAGACTCTCACTCCTATATGTGGACTTCAGTTTCTTATTCTGTGAACTGAAAAGGCTGGATGATAAAATCTATCAAGTCCCCTTCTTTTTCAAGGAGACTGTGATTCCAGTTATGGCAGTGATTAGAGCACCAGCTCTGGAGTCAAGGAAACTGGAGTTCAAATCTAGCCTCAGATACTTCCTAGCTGTGTAACCCTAGGCAGGTCACTTAACAACTGTCTGCCTCAATTTCTCCAGCTGTAAAATAGGGATATTAACAAGCCCTTGCCTCACAGGGTGGTTGTGAGGATCAGATAAAATAATGTTTGTGATTTGTTTTGCAAACCTTAAAGCTCTATATAAATATATTATAAATATATAAAATATAAATAAATATTCGCTGTTATTATAACTCGCAGTTCTACTCTCTCCCTTTTTACTGCTTTGGATCTCAGGCTAAGTAGCCACCCCCCTTTGCCGAGGTAGAATAGAGGATAAAACATGAGGCTTGGGGTAGTGAGGAAGTTCTGGGTTCACATCCTGCCTTAGATACTTAATTAGATGTAAGACCCTGGGCAAGTCACTTAACCTATCTCTGTTTCCTCGTCTGTAAAACAAGGGGGTGGATCTGATGATCTCTGAGGTATTTTCTAGCTTTAAAATCTATGATATGGAAGGATTTTCAGGAAAAGTCCAGGTGTAGCTACTGAGAAGAATACATCAAGGGTGCCATGGAGGTTTTTAAAAAATCAAACCACTGGGTTAAATCAGGCTCCAGCCTTTCCTCCATCTCTCTGTCCATTTCTGTGCCAGAACTAAGTTACTGGCAAGGGCTCAAAACCAACACACACAACAGAATATTCTCACTGGCTCTCCCTCTCCAGAAATGACTTAGTATTTACTTTGCATATATTTTGTATTATATATACAGAGCTGTATATATGTTTTCCCACCACTAGAATGTAAGCCCTTGAGGGCAGGAACTGTTTAATTTTTTTTGTATTTATATTTATATATTTGGAGTAAGAAAATTATGATTGAATCCTGACTTATTACCTCTATGTGTGACCTTGGGTCAGTCACCTCTCTTGGTTCTCAGTTTTCCTATCTTTCAAATAAGCATGTTAGAATAGATGTTCTTAACCTGGGGTCTCTATGCTGTTTTTATTTCAATATTTTGATAACTGAATTTCAAAATAATTGGTTTCCTCCATAATTATATATTTTTTGTTTTGGGCCTTTAAAAATCTTATCACCAGTCTGTCCAAGGGGTCCAGGATACAAGCCAGGTTAAGAAGCCCTGGGCTGGATGAGCTCTGAATTCTATTCCTATGAACTTTCACAGGGGGAAAGTTAACTCTTTGATCAGCCCAGGGAATGACTGACCAGGTTTGAATATAGTTTCCTTCTTTCTTACACAGCTGAATTCTCCTGAGAAATATGAACAAGGCTTTTCTAGGTCAACACACAGACACAGCTCCTAAGAAACACAGAATGTTGGAGTCAGAAGGGGCTCCGGAGCACTGAACATCAGAGAGGGGGATTCTAGAACATAAAACGTGACAGCTGGAAGGGGCCTTAGGATAGAGAATATTATTAATGCTAGGAGGGACCAGGGAGATCCAACTATCCCAACCTCTCTTGGTGAGACTAAGGCCCCAGATGGGGAAGAGATTTGCTCAGCTTCTCGAAGGAGGTCTGGAAGGATCACTGGGATTTAGCTAACCAGAGTGGAAGGTGGGAGGACCGGTGTGAGCAAAGACCTGATAACTGATACTCGTATACTGTTCTAATATTTACAATGTGCCTTAAATGCACTATCTCATCCACACAACAGCCTGATGAGGTAGTTATGCTCCAGGCACTATTGTGGTTGTTGTTCAGTCATTTCAGTCCTGATTCCTCATGACCTCATTTGGGGTTTTCTTGGCAGAGATACTGGAGTGGTTTGCCATTTCCTTCTCCAGCTCATTTGACAGATAAGGAAACTGAGGCAAACAGTGTTTAAGTGACTTACCCAGGGTCATACAGCTAGTGAGTGTCTGAGGGCAGATCTGAATTCAGATGTTCCTGACTCCAGGCCTGGTGCTCTATCCACTGTGTGGACAGTATGGATGAGTTCAAAAGTTCTTCAGGCTCTAAATTCTATTCCTATAAACTTTCACAGGGGGAAAGTTAACTCTTTGATCAACCCAGAGAATGACTGACCAGGTTTGAATATAGTTTCTTCCTTTCTCATATGGAATAATTTAAAGGCCCTTCATTTTCCTGATTGCCTTTTCTGGACACTTTCTGACTCTCTTGTCAATGTCCTTCCTACATGATGGTGCCCATGTCTAAAGAGAATCTTCTGGGCAAAGAATCAGGGCAAAATAGAGCAGAGCTCTCACCTCCCTAGCTGTTTGTATGGATGAGTAAGCTGAGGCTTAGTAAAGTCTAGTGACCAGCCCTAGGCCCAAAGCTAGAGCTAGAGTTTGGACCTAATCTTGTAGACTCCAAAGTCAGTCTTCCATCTGCTACACATACAGCCCTTCCAGGAACACCTCTGGCACGGTGAGCAGATGCTGAGGACACTGGTGCAGCTCGAGCTGACAGTTTTTATAGGAGAAAAGTGAGAGAACAAGCTGAAATAGAAAGATGGAGTGAGCCTGGGACGATCCTTGGATCCAATCTCATTTTTAAAAAAAGATGTTTGTGGTTTCCCAGGATTGAGATAAAGTAGGTATCCTAAGAAGGGGACACAGGGTTAATTGGCATCTTTGGAGTCTATGAAGGGGAGATGTGAACAAAGAGATGGTGGCCAAGCCCCTGGAGGGACTGTCTGAACCCTCACAAATAAACACACGGGCTTACTTGGAAATGAGCAGAGAGCTATTCCCTTGATGAAGCCCTGGCGTGATTGCTCAGCTCTAATTGTCCCAACGCCAGATGGGGCAAACCCATGAGGTACCTGGGCTACATGCCTCTGCTTGGTTGGGGAGGCCCTCCCCTGCCCATTCTGTCAGCCCAGCTCCAATGTCACGGATTCCTCCATCAAGCCCTCCCCAGCACCTCACCCCCAGCTCAAAGTAGTATCTCCTTTATCTTATCTCAGGCAAGTATTGGCTGGCTCTTCTGCATTTACAAAGGAGGGGAGCCTTTCCCAATTCCCAGGAACGCTAATGGTGTTTGTATTTAGTCCTTTGTATGTTGTTCCCCTCATTAGACTGTGAATTCCTTGACAGCAGGAACTGTCTTTTGCCTTTCTTTGTATACTCGGAGCTAGCATACAGTAGGCACTTAATACATTTTTATTGACTCCCCAAACTCATCATATTCTAATATGAATTATAATTATCAGAGTATTCATCTAATGTTCATTTCTGTACTCTAAGTTCTTTGTGGGCAGAGACCATCCTTGCACTCCTAATCCCACCTACCAAAGTGCAAATCACACATAGTAGGTGATTAATGAATGCACAGGCACTGTGAAAAAAATCACTGGGTTTGGCCACCTACCAAAGTGCATCATATTTGGAGGTGATTAATAAATGCATAGGCACTGTGAAAAAAATCACTGGGTTTGGCCACCTACCAAAGTGCATCATATTTGGAGGTGATTAATAAATGCATAGGCATTGTGAAAAAAATTGCTGGATTTGGAATTGAAGGATTTGGACTCAAATCCTGTCTTTACCATCTATACTTACTACCTGTGACCTTGATTGGTCCTTGGGCCTTAGTTTCCTCTTCTGTAAAATGAACAATATGCTCTCTAAGATACCTTCCAGTTGTGACTCGGTGATCCTTTGGTCTTGTGCTATGGTAGCTGGGTAGAGAACCTCTGTCTATAAAACTGCCCAGTGGATATGGGCCCACACACGGCTGGCATATTCTTACATAAGGTGGGGTAGACAATCATTTATAATGTGGACTGATGGGTGCTTGCAGACTCATCTGTTCTAAAATATGGGCCTGCTCCCCCATCATGCCCCACTGCTGAAAATATGACCATTACTGTAAAGTTCCTATGACTATAGACACATGGTCCAGGAGAGAAAACACATTAATCCATCAGAAAAGGCAGAATGGGGGAGCAGAAAGTCCGTGTAATTGGGAAGCCAAGCCCCTGGATTGGAATCCTGACTTTGTTTCTTGCTACCTGTGCTACTTTGGGACAATCATAATTGCAGCATCTCAGAGGTGGAGGCAAGCCCTGAGGTTACCTAATTCAAACAATATCTGAATAAAAAAATTCCCTCCAGCTCATAGCCAACAAGTGGTCCTCTTACCTTCGCTTAAAGACCTCTGGTGAGAGGAGATCACTCTCTCCAGAGGCAGCTGAACCTCTTTGGGACACCTCTACTTGTCAGGAAAGTTTTTCCTTATATCAAGACTAAATAAAGTTCCCCCTTTTCCCCCTAATTCTGCCCTACAAAGCCAAGCAGAGCAAATCTAATCTCTCTCCCACCGAGCAGTCGTTTCAAGATATTTGAAGAGACTTATCATGTGCCACCCCACTCCTTCCCATCTCTCTGTTTCCTCTTCTGCTAAACATTCCTACATCCTTCCAAGAATCCTTAAATAGGATAATTTAAAGGCTCTTCATTACCCTGATTGCCTTCTCTGGACACTTTCTAATTCTCTCATCAATGTCCTTCCTACAATATGGTGCCCATACCTAAAGAGAATCTTCTGGACTGATCAGAGCAGAATATAGCAGAGCTGTCACCTCCATAGGCCCCTTCCAAATGCAGCTGAGGGGGAGTTTGGCTTTCTTGGGCTGCCAGATGTCACATCACTGACACTCCATTGTCCTAGAATGGACTCTGTCCAGATTTCCTCTCCTCTATCATAAATTCAAAGACATAAACTGAAAGTTCCTTGAGGTCAGGGACTGTCTCACGTCTCCATTTGTGTTCCTAGTACCTAGTACAGTGCCTGGAACATAACAGGTCCCTAAAAATGCCTGTTGATTAATTGGGTACTTTACCCCAAGGTTCCCATCATTCTCATCCCAATAAACTATTCTTCCAGAGCAGAATTCTGTTAGTTGGTCTTCCTTCTGAAGGATGACATTATCATTAAGGCTGGTCAGGAAGTTATTAGCTTTTCTGCTTTTGGTAGAGTGAGCTCCAAGAGAAGTATGGCTAATTAAAGACTCCTATTGCTATATCATTCCTTCGTGTCAAGCTAGTAATCTGTTTACTAAGCACCTCATCTATTTCCTCCTTCTGTTCAGGTGGTCTGTAGTATATTCCAATGACTAAAACCATTACTATTTTTGCCTTTGATGATTTTTCACGCAAATGTTCTCTGGCATGCTTCCCCACTGTGGCTCATGGTTTTCCTCACAGGAATGTATTTTCTTAATATAAAATGTTATTCTATTCTTCTTTCATACACACACACATACACATACACACACACACACACACACACACACACACACACACACACACCCTTACCTATCCAATTTCTTATCAATAAGACATACCCTTCGAGGGATATATACTAATAATAGGTCTTATCCCATCAAGACTAAATGATACTTCTGAGGTCAAATTGACTTCTTTGTATTAGGTTCTCATCTACCTTGCTTGTTACTCCTACTTTGTGCATTTATGCCTGGTCATCTGGGGCCAAGAGTTTTTGTTATCAACTCTTTTCTTGGCATTTGTCCCCTGGGCATTTCTAAATGGATCTAATGCTATCCTTCTTACACTAAAGTTACTCTCAATGGCAAGCATCCTAAAGCTGGGGTCTGCAAACTTTAAATAAAACCATTTTAATGACTATATTTCAATATAATCGCCTTCCTACTATCTTATCTTATTGCATTTAAAAACATGATTCTGGGAAGGGTTCCCTAAGCTTCCTCAGACCGCCTAAGGGGTCTATGGCATGACAAAGTTAAGAGCCCCTTGATCTATAGGCATTGAGCCTCAGTGGTGTCATCTGTAAAAAGGTGTTTGACTAGATGATTTTCCTCCATCCCACAGCTGAATGAATGAATGAATCATAGTGACACTGTCCCTCACATCTCCATCAAAAGAGGCATCAGCTCCAGAGAGTCCCCCTGAAACAGGCAGAGAGAAGTCACAGGAGCCTTGATCAGCCTCCCAGCTCCAAGCCTGGGCCTGGAACTGGCTGCGACATTTATGAGGTGTTCTACTCTCTGGCTCAGGACCTGACAATTTTATTCCTATTTTGCTTTTCCTAAGGAGCTTGGCTAATCAGCCTGCAGTTTAAAGGGCATGCATGTGAGCAAGTGTGTAAGTGCAAACGTGTGAGCCCAAGGGCTGCTGAAGCTCTCTGGACACCAACATATGCCTGGGCAGAATCTGGCCTTCCTCTCTGGGTCTTCGTGGGAGGGTGAATGAGTGTGAGTGTGTGTGTATGTGTGTGTGTGTGTGTGTGTGTCTGTGTATGTATGCCTTTGGGTTTGTGGGCTCTTCCGGATGGGTGTAAGAATGATGGCTGCTGTGCAAATGTAAATAGCAGCCACATAGATCAGCATATGCTCACATGCCCAGGGCCTTACATTATATATACACACATATATGTGTGTGTGCACATATATGCACATACATACACACATATACACACATATATACATGTATGTACCCATACACAATACACATTTTAAACATAATATATATACATTTTAAATGTATGTAATAAACACATGCGTATATATACACATACATATCCATATTTATCTATCTTATCTATATCTATCTATATATGCATGTGTGTGTATCCAAAAATAATGAAAAGGGAAAAAAAAAGCAGTAGCTCAGAGAAAAGCAGGCATCCTTCCTGAGGAAACCGAATCCTGAGGGCCTTCACTCCTCGGAGGAGATCACCTATGAGAAAGCAGCATATGTGCCCAGGATATAATAATGACGATGATGACGACAATCAGCAGGATGATTTCGGCTCCCCAGCTGCCCAAAAATAGACCGGGTGGGGAGTCAGCTCCCCGTCGCTGACGTAAGCTGAGTGACTGCTCATTGGCTACAGCGAAGGGGTTCGTGCATCAGGCAGGGGATTGGACAGGATGACCTCCAACTCAGATTCTGGGATTCTACTTCAACCTTACTCATCCTTCCAGTTCCTGTCCAAGTCCAGTTGCACATCCTAAGACTGTAGGGTTTAGAGCTAGAAGAGACCCTAGATGTCATTAATGTCCAATGCCTTCATTTTTATAAAGGAGGACCCTAATGTCCTTAGAGGGCCAGCAACTTGCCCAGGGTCCTGAAACTAGTAACTATCAGTCAGTGAGTTCACAAGCATTATTTAAGTGCTTGCGATGTGCCCAGCACTGTGTTAAGTGCTGAGATAAAAAGAAATATAAAAACAGTTCTCGTTTTTAAAGAGCTCGTCTTTTTAATGGGGTAGACAGCATGCCAATAATTACGTACAAACAAGATCTATGTAGTGCAAAAGGAAGAAGGAAAGGCAGGAGGTAGAAGGGTGGGAGTGAGGGTGGGATGGGGCAGGGAAAGGTCTCCTGCAGAAGGTGGGATTTAAGCTGAGTCTCAAAGGCTGTTTGGTCATCCTTCATTTTGGAAGAGGACCAACAACATCATAGAGTGATGTCTTGACTTGAAGTGAGAGGCAAGAGAGAGAGCTTTCCAGGAATGGGACACAGCCAGTGCAAAGGGAGAGTTAGGAGGCTGAGCATTGTGTCTGAGGCTGAGCAGGAGGGCTGGTGCTGTCTGGTGTTGGAGCATGAGAGAAGAGGAAAGTCCAAGCAGGTTCGAAATGTCAGAAGGCACTAGGTAGTGAAGGGATGGAAAAGCCCAACAGAGCATTCCACATTTTAATCCTGGAGGCAATACAGAGCTATTGAAGCTGAATGGATAGTGGAGGCACATGGCGGCTAAGCAGAGGAAGTGGGGAGAGACTTGAGGCAGGCCACCCACCCACAGGCTACTGCAGTAGTCCAGGGGTGAGGGGATGAGCCCTGCACCAGAGTGGGGACAGTGTCAGAGGAGGGATGCTGCAAAAGGAGAATTGAGAGGACTTCGAAAACGATTAGATTCAAGGGATGATAGAATGAAAAGCTGAGGATGATACTGAGGCTGAGACCCAGAGAGACTGGAAAGATGCTGGTGCCTTGGACAGGAAGAGGGAAGTTGGGAAGAGTGGAGGGTTTGGGGGAAAAGATAATGCGTTGTTTTGGGCATGCTGAGTTTGAGCCATCTATGCAATATCCTGTTTGAGAGAGCCAAGAGGCAGTTGGTGAGATGAGCCTGGAACTCAGGAGAGAAGTGAGAGCTGAATTTAGAGATCTGAGGAGCATCTGCATAGAGATGATAATGAGACCCAGGAGAACTTCAAGGGGAATGATGATGATGTGGGTCCAGAACCTCTGACTGTTCAATGCTTTTTTCTGGTAAACCACAAACCACCTCCATGAAGATTTCCCTGAATACACTAACCTTAATTGATCTTCTCTTCTGAAGTCCTAAAACACCTCCTCTCAGCAGCTCAGAACTGAGCAACATCTGGGTGGGCATAGGAGTTTACATGTGCAAAATAAATGACCCTGCTCAAGAAGGGGAGCAGTGGGAACGGAGCTTGATGAACACTTCCCCCATCTCCTTTTTCACTGCTTTCTGAAACCTGTGCTCCTGTTATCTTTCTAACCCAGACTTCAAGATTCTTACAGAATCATTGAACTATTCAAACTGGAAGGGACCTAAGAACCTAGAACAGAGGAGCTAGAAGGGATTTTAGAACTTACAATGGCAGAGCCAGAAGGGATCTCAGAACAAGGACTTTAAGAACTGAAAGGGAACTTAGAACATAGAATGGCAGAGCTGGAAAGGATCTTAGAACACAGAATGTGACAGCTGGAACGAACCTTGGAACCTAGAATGTCAGAGCTGGAAGGGACCTCACAATACAGAATGTCAGAGCTGGGAGGAACCTTAGAACAAGGAATGTCAGAGTAGGAGGGACTATAAAGATCATCTAGTTTAAACCTTTGATTTTGACAGACTGAGATACTGAGATTCAAGGTCACAGACTCAGTGAAAGGACTCGTATTATAATCTAGACCCCAGGTTTCCTGAGTCCCAGGCTGTGTCTGTTACAACATGGGGTCTCTTTGAAAATCCCTTTGAAGGCTAATATAGTGCTGGGTGCAGGGCAGGCATTCAATAAATACCTGCCAATTGAATAATCATTCATTCCACCAATGTCCATTTATTAAGCACCCACTATATACAGAACACAGTATTAGGTACTGAGGGAGATAAAAAGTTTACTAAAATGTACAATCCCTCTCAAGCTTCCGTGGAAATTATATCCCTAATGGAACTTACTCTTTCTTAATATCATAGGATCAGAGGATATGAGAGCAGGAAGGACCTTAGCTATAATCTAGTTGACATAAGTGGCGTCTTCTTATATCACAGAGTGGTGAAGCCAGGATTCAAACCCAGGTCTTCCGGCTGCACATTCAGTGCTCCACACTATCTTTTCTGTTCTGCTTAGAGGAGATCACTAGTGCCCCTGTTATGTGCCTGCCTTATTAATGTGAGCACATGCAGGGGAACTGGCAGAGAGTCTCCCTGGGGAGAGGGAAATTTCCTCGAGGCTCCCGCTACACCCGTTTCCCACATGACTGTCCCAAGACTCAAGGGTCTGGCACATTCTTGGGATCAAGTTTCCAAGAAGTTTCTCGTTTTATATTCCTGTTCTGGCCCCACCCTATTCCTTGGACCCTGGGCTAAAGGCAGGGGTGAAATAAACACTCATCAGGTTTCCTGGCCTGGCTCTCCAGAAGGGCTCCCAGATTGGGGATCCAGCAGCACAGAAGGCCAAATTCTCTCTCTCTCTCTCTCTCTCTCTCTCTCTCTCTCTCTCTCTCTCTCTCTCTCTCTCTCTCTCGTTGCTCAAGTGTTTCTTCTTCTTCCCATCTGTTCAGTACAAGTGGCGGCCTCATCACAACAGAATGAGAGATTCTTCAGAGCTGGGAGGAATATGAGAATCACAGGAGCAGAGATCAGAGCAGGGAGGGACCTGAGAGGTCATTGAGTCCAACCCCCTGTTTCACAGGGAAGAAAATGACATTTATGGCATTAAGGTTAAACAACTTGTCCCAGGTCACGCAGCTGATATGACGTAGGGAAAGCGCTTGCCTGTTACACACAGAGTCAAGTGTTAAGGCCAAAGGTGCCCATCCCTGGAAGGCAGTCGAGGCAAAGAATCGAGGGGGTCAGCTACGCCCTTTTTAAAAGCTAAGCCCGGGTGGGATCCTAAGATTTAGATAGAGCTAGAAAGGGGCCTTAGAACACAGAATGTTAGAGCTGGCAGTCATCTCAAGGCACAGAATGTTAGAACATAGGTCTAACACTGGAACCCAGTTTCCGTGACTCCAAATCCCACATTCTTCTCATGGTGTCATGTTGCCTCCCAAAGCACCAGATTCAGAATGAGAAGACCTGGGCAAAAATTCTGGTTTGCTATTTACTCACTGAGTGACCCTGGGCAAATCCTTTACCTTATCTGGGCCCCAGTTTCCTCATCTGTGAAGAAGGTGGTCAGACTAAGTTATTTGATCAGTCTGAACGATTTTCTAAGGTACCTTCCAATCTTGTCAACCCTTGTTCTAACATTCTATATTCTGAAGTCTCCTTCTAGCTCTAAACCTAAATCCACACTTGTATAGCCAACCCCTTCCTTTGATAAAGGGAGAAACTGACCCTTTCAATTCTTTGCCATGACTGCCTTCCAGGGTTAGGCTCCTTTCGACCTCCACACCTGATGCTCTGTGAATGACAGATGAGGATTTTCTTTTTTTATTTTTAGATTTAGAGAATATTAGAAGGATTTTGGGTATCCTCAGGTCCAACCCTCTCATTTTAGTGGGAAGTGATTCGCTCGAGGTCATACAGCCCATGAGTGGCAGAGTTAGAGCTCAAATGAAGATGAAAAGGAGTGAGAGGAGAAAAGAATGAGCAGGCAGATAATGATACAGTTGATAATGAGAGTTCACATATGATGAACCTGAGGATCAGATAGGGAAAGTGTTTGCCCACTGCCCACAATGAGGAAGTGTCAAGGCTGAGACTCAAACCCAGGTTTTCTGATTCCAAATCCTGACTCCTTGCTATGAGACCCCCAGATCCATCCCCCCACCTCACTTTAGTCCTGAAAACTTTTTTCAACAGCCTCTGCTCATCCCAGGGTGAGGAAGGAAGGAGGTTGAGAAGGATCCTAATTTTGACTTCCAAACTGATTTCCAGCTGGTAGCGTGGGCACGGCTGATGCCAAGCAGAGGAGCCAAGAAAAATTCAGTTTTGACACATGGCGCTAACTGTACAACTTTGTGGCTGCTGAGGATAATCTCTCTCTCTTCCCCATCTCAGAGAGGATTTGGATGGCTCCTCGATTAGACTGTGATGGACAAATACGTGAATCCGACTGTTGTGTCCTCCCACCCTCCCCCCAAATGTAAGCTACTTGAGGGTTAGGGCAGTTTTATTCTTGTCTTCACATCCCAGTGCCTGGCACCTGGTAGGCAGATAATAAATGCAGGCCAATTGATATATAACAAAACTTGTCCATTAACAAGTTTTGTCCATCATATGTCCCTGATGTATCTCCCATCCGTTCTCTGAACTCACATGGCCACCACCCTCCTTCAGGTCTTTATCTCCTGTCTTCTGGACAACTATATTAGCCTCCTAACTGGCCTCCCTGCTTTCAATATTTCCCCTCTTCAAATGTTCTTCTGCAAAACAATCTCCCTAAAGGCTGAGGCAATTTCCCTGCTCCAACATTTTCAGTGGCTTCCCATTCCTTGGCTTGGCATCGAAGGCCATGAACAACTGGCTCCTACCTACTTTTAAGAATGATTCCATGCTATATTTCCCTCCACAAACTCCATATTCCAGCCAAATTGGCGGGCCAGCTGTTCCCTGAACTCAATACTCCATCTGTCACCTCCATGCATTTAGACAAGCTGTCCTCCGGATCTGGGATACACTTTTCTCTACCGTTCTGCCTCTGAGAGTACTTGTCTCCCTTCTAGACTCAATCCAGGTACCTCTTTCTCCATGAGGACTTCCCTGACCACCTTCTCCCCATCCCCTCCCTCAGTGGTTAGGGCTCTCTCCCTACCTCTATGTTTTTTTTTTCTTTTCTCTTTTGGTTCAGAGCTTTATTTCACCAGTGAGGGGAACTCCTGGTATGAGTCATCCACTCAGCTGTAATTTAGAGCTATAGAGTGTTACCTGGGCCACTCTGAGGTTAAATGACTTGTCCACAGTAAGCTGGTAGAATATCAGAGGCAAGACTCGAACACAGATCTTCCTGATTCCAAGGCTGGCCTTCTGTGGCAGGCTGCTTCTCCTTAGACTATCCTTACTTGACCTACTTCCTTCGTGCCACATTCATTGCTGGGCATATAATTACCTCCTTGCCCCCCTCTTGTCCATCTGCCAAATAGAACGTAATCTCACTAAGGGGTTTGCTTTGCTTTTGTCTTTGTACATCCAGAACTGAGCACAGAGAGCCTCTAAAAATTAAATTAAATTAAATTTAAAATCCCACATTTTACTGAGGCTCACCGAAGGGCTTTGGGTCCCATGGTGTGTAGGAAGCTTCCATGTTTTTAAGCTCCTTTAACACCCTTCTGTCTGCACAGCCTGGAAGGGATTTTAAATCCATGCCCCTCTTTTCAAAGGACAGCCCAGCCTGGTTGGATGGCCAGGCATTTGAGGGGGGACATTCTGCAGGAGACAGTGACATCTAGTGGACTTCCAAAGGAGAAACCTCATCCTTGTCCCTCTTCCCAATAAGCTGCTGACCACTCATTTTCCTAAGGGACATGGTCCAGCAGATAGAATAGAAACATCGGACCCTGGGCACCCAGTGCCCGAAGCAGCAGCATGCAGGTAGCAGCCCCAGCAAGAGAACATCCAGAAAATTCCTCCTTCTTTTCTTTTCTTTTTCTTTTTTTTGTGGGCAGACTTGTTCCTGCCTGGCATATGCCAGGCATATGCTCTCCCCTATCACAGAATTCTCAATGGAGTCTGCAATCTGCCTATGGAGGGAAATAGGGTTTAGAATTTAGCAATTGGTTGGGGGTATGGTACAACTGTTTTGACGTTATAAAAACTCCTCATGGGAAGGGGCTGTGCCTGGAGCTGGCTTTGTTCAAAAGCCTCCCACATCTGATTTTGCTGCTCATCCCTTGCTGGCTGCTGTCTTCCCCCTCTCTCTGCCCCTCAGGGAGGGAGAGATCAGGTCTCTTTCTTTGGTACCCATCAGGGTCTGCGCCGGCCACATAGAAAAATACGACATATTAGACTCGGACAAGAGGACACCTTAGAGATTCACAGAATCATGAGCTTGAACGGATTTCAGGAATTATCTCATTGAATCCCAATAAAAAGAAGTGACTTACTCAAGGTCACATAAGTCACAAGGAGCAGAGCCAGAAATCAATCTGAGGGTCACTGACTGACTCCAAATCCAGAATTCTTTCTACTATGCCCTGGCTGCCTCTTATTCAAATAAACCACAAATAGGGCCTTTAATCTTTCTTTTGCACGGGGTCGGGGGAGGAACATGGACCCCTTGGGCAGTGAAGTCTAGGGACTTCTCAGAATAATATTTTTAAATGTATAGAATAAAATATACAGGATCACAAAGGAATCACACTGAAATAGTTATATCAGGATATTTAAAGAAAAAAAAGGTTCACAGACCCTAGGTTAAGAACCCCCTTCATTAATGTTTCACTCAACTGCACATGTATTACCTATATCTTATTGCTTGCATTCTCAAGGAGGGGGGAAGGGAGGGAGGAATAGAATTTGGAACTCAAAACTTTAAATGAAAATGTAAAAAAAAAGAAAGAGGAGGGGCAGAAGGGAGAGAGAGAATTTGAAGCTCAAAGTTTAAAAAATTGTTAAAATTTTTTACATGTAACTGGAAAAATATTTAATAAAATAAATAAAAACATATATTTTTCAAAAGAACCCCTTTGTTTTAGACCATGGTCCAAGGATGGCCAATAACTTACCCACAGTCAGAGAGCTTGAAAGTGGACAAGATTGTGATACCTGGAAGGAGCCCAAGACCATCAGATTTTAAGGCTGGAAGATCATCTGTTCCCCCCACCCCTCACCCCCTCTTTGTTTTACAGAGGGGGAAACTGAGGCACAAGGCAAGGTCCAAGGTCATATTAGTACCTGAACCAGGGGCTGGTACCCACATCTAATGCTCAGCTTGATACACTATACAAACTTCCTTGAAGCCTTCTCTACTGCAAATAATATCCCTTTTAAACTTCAGTTTTGTAAAGTGAGCTACAATTCTTACCAGAGAAGTGAAATTAGGGTAAAAAAAATGCCTCAGAATATATTGTCTTTTGCAAGTTGATAGTGCAAATGTTTGTGAAATCGGTGTTGCTTTGTACGAAGAGACCAATGCCAGCTCCCCATACCACCCCATTTATTTGGTGACCACCATTTTCTAGTCTGCTAGGAGGGCCATCCAGCCTTCGAAACAGCCTCAAAATTCAATAGAATAAAAAGACCAAGAAAGAATGCCAGCAGCATCCTGCCTATTGGCCTGGACTAAATTACAAAGGACACCATATCACAGCATCTCAGAGCTAGCAGGGACTTCAGAATCTGACCCGTACCTGAACAGAAATTTCCACTACAACACCTCTGTTGAGGGGTCATGCAACCTTTGCTTGAAGACCTCCAGTGATGGTGAACCCACTATGTCCCTGGGCTGTCTTCTTGGACAGCTCTGTTTGTTAGGAAGTTTTTCCTTAAATTGAGCTGAAATCTGCCTCTCCATCTTTTGCATTTAGTTCTGCCTCATCCAGCCAAGGAGGTCCACTCTGATCTCTTTTCCATGCATGTAGGAGCTTAATAAATACCATTCAGCGGAGGCAAGGCAAAGTTTGGTTTTGGTTTTAAATCTCGCTTTGTAACTTGCAGAACGTAAATCACTAATTATACGGTAACAGAATTTACTATCACCTTAAAATAATCACCTCCTCCCTCGATAACGAGTAAGTCTGCAGCAAACATATAACAGGTCAAAATTATTTGGAATTCTTATGTCGAATCCTTCCAAAGAGCCAAGAAAGAAAGACCTTGTCCTACCTACTTATGATAATAGAATGGTTTCTTTCTCCAGTGAGAGGCAGCCCATTAATTGAATTTTCTGTTATCCTACCTGGTGAGGTGATAAAATCAACTTTCCTGTCCTAACCCCGCCCCCCCCACCCAAGGGAAAATGGTAAATGAGAAATTCCAAGGGCGGAAAAGGGTGGGTTACAGTGAGGAAGGGTTGTGTGTGTTTCATGTCTTGGACAGGCAGCACAAATAGACAATGAGCTGGGCACAGAATAGAACAGGTAACTATGTGACCCCGGGCCAGTCAGCCTCATTTTCTTCACCTAGAAATGGAGGCAATGATAGGATCTACCTTCCAGGGCTGTTGTAAAGATGAACCGAGTTAAAATTTGTCAAGCACTTTGCATTCATTAAGGTGCTATAGAAATACTAGCTGCTGCTGTTATCCTGATTACGATTCACTTCCAGGAAACTGCAGCGCTCAAAATGATCCCAAGCTGCCCCCTCATAGAAAAGACCATCTTTTTAAAAAAAAACACCAATATTCTTCCAGGGATGCTATGCGACTATGAATCACAGTCTATAAAGCCTACGAAGAATCAAAATTTCAATTGACCCATACTGAAGCGGAGCAACATGGTAGATATATATTAATAGCGAGTATTTACACACTGCCTTAATGTTTGCAACGTGCTTTATAAATACTATCTCATTTGATCCTTGAGACAACCCTGGGAGCTGGGTGGTATTATTATCACCCCCGTTTTACAGATAAGGAAACTGAGGCAAGCAGCGGTTAAACTGATTTGCTCAAGGGGTCACACGGCTACTAAGTGTCTAAGGCAGAATTCTTCCTGATTGAAGGTCCAGGGCTCTATCCAATGTCCTACACTGCTCCATCTTAACAATACTTTATACACCTGAAGGAGTATCAGAAATCTCATTCAGGAAATGCCAAATGGGAAAAGGAATTTGGGATGGTTTGAGGGGCACACTAATGAATACCCACAGAATGCCAGCAGATCTAAGGGAAGTCCTCTAGGGCAGCCCTTAGCCTCTACAGAGGGCTGATGGGAAGATTTTCTTTGAATCCACCTTAAATCTACCGATTTACAACTTTCAGGAAATGCTCCCAGCCTCTATGGCCAGGCAGAACTGGTCGGGCAGGTCTGATCTCTTTTGTCCTTGATAGCCAGTACGTCCTTGTCTCCATCCCCGCCCCACCAAGACCTCTCCTCTATGAGGGAGTTCCTTCCCACAGTCCTTGATTCTAATATGGTCCAGTCTGCAGACTCCTCCCCGTGGCCTCTTCGGGATGCCCTCCAATTTATCAATGACCTTGCTAAAATATAGCACCCAGACCTGCGCACACCACTCTATATGCGGTTTATCCAAAACAGTTTAAGTACAATGGAACTATCATCTCCCTCCTTATGGATGCAATGCTCCCATTCATTCGGCTTCAAATCAAATTAGCCTAGAATGCTCTCTTCTCATCCCCATCTCCCTATTTCCTTCCATTAGTCTCCTATTACCTGACTTTGGGGTAAATAGATGGTTAGAGTACCAAGCCTGGAGTCAGGAAGATGAGTCTTCCTGAGTTCAAAACCAGCCTCAGACACTTTCTAGGTGTATGACCTTGGGCAAGTCATTTAACCCTATTTGCCTCAGTTTCCTGTAAAATAAGTGGCAAAGGAAATGGCAAATCACTCCAGCATCTTTACCAAGAAAACCCCAAATGGGGTCATAAGTAGTCAGATACAACTGAACAATATGACCACCTGGCTTTATTCAGGGCTCCTCTTCTACAAGAAGCCTTTTATGGCCCCCTTTAAGTTAAAACCACTCTCGAATTATCCTATAAATATCTCTTGTGTGCAAAGTTGTTTGAATGTTAACTTGCCCATTAGACTTCGAGTTCCTTGAAAGCAGGGACCAGCTTTCCACCCCCACCCCCCACCCCTTCTTTATATCCCTAGCACTTAGCACAGTGCCTGGCATTTAGTAGGTGCTTAATAAACAACATGTTCTTCCTTATCTTCTTCAAACTCTTTCCTAAGCGTATTTCTACCATTTATAGAATATTTTCTCATCTTTAAAATGGGGAAAATATAGTATCTCATCTGTAAAATGGTAGTAAAAATAGCCCCTCCCTCAGGAGGGGTGTTGGGAGGACCAAAAGAGGCAATGTTTGGAAAGTGTTTTGTAAGCCTTAAAGTGTTATAAAAATGTTAGCTGTTATTACTATAATTATTTATGCAGTTTATTTTTTAAAATCCAAATATAGGACCTTGTATCTCTGCCTACTAGATTTAATCTGAGTCTGGTCCATCATCGGAGCCCGTCAAGGTCTTTCTGAACAGTGATTCTGACCTGCTGACACAGGCCAGCTCGTCTTCCTAGCTTTGTGTCCTCTGCCAATTTGTTAAACATGTCATCTATGTATTCATCCGAGTCACTGATAAACATGCTGAGCAGGAAACGGGCCTCAGAACAGATCCCTGGGACACACTACTGCAGGGCTGTCTCCCTCCCTCCATTAACAAGGGCTCCTTAGATGCCAAATCTGGAGGGGGGTGGTTAATGGAAAAAATATCTATTTTTATTGGCCTAGCTTTTATTGTCCAACAGGATGCTTTCCCCCCTCACAATGCCTCTTCCTCTTGCCTGGTACCAGCCTTTCCCTTTCATTAGAAGCACCCCCACCTCAAATCTGGAATACTCAACAGACTTCCAATTTCTTGACCAACTGGAAGGAACCACTCAGGCTTGTCTAAGCAGAACCCTTCTTCTCCCTATCAAATACCTGAGATCCTGTGAGCCCAAAGGTATGTTGGACTGAGCTGAGCCAGGTTACCCTAAAGTACAGAGCCAGGAATCCTGGACCATTGTAGGCTCCCATTTTCCTGAAGGCCACTGTCCCTAAGGCTCTCTAGTGACATTCCTGGTGGATTCTCTTCTCTTAGCTGGTGTTAGGTCCCAGTGTAAGGGCCTCATTGGAATACCCTAGTGCCCTTCCCTCACCCTGCTTCTTACCCACACCTTTTGGGGTCTTCTCTCTGGGGCCCCCCTTAAAAAGCCAACCTTGCCTGACACATCTCATTCTTTGGTGAGGTCCTTTTAGGCCCTGAGACAAAGCCCTAAGGGTACTATTCTCTCTTCTACTTCTTGATGGGGATGTCCTGAGAGATTATCAAAAGTGTTGGCACATTCTATCTTTAACACGTTCAAGTTTAGGTAAGAAATCTGTATTCTGTAAGCTCCTTTTCAGCTTTTACATTACACTCATTTTCAAAAGCTAAAAAGAAAAGTGATTGTTCTATACTTTCGTCAGGACAGGTGACCTCATCAGCGCCCGTTGATTCAATGATCATCTCTATGCACGTGACTCTCAGTCTGATTTTAATCTTTCTCTTGAGCTCCATTCTCAAATCTCCGATTGCCTATTGTATATCTAGCATTGGCTATCCCACATACATCTTAAGTACAACATGTCCAGAACTAAATTAGTTATCTTTCCCACATCCCTCCCTTCCTAACTTCCCTATTACTGTCAAAATTATTACCATCTTCCTACTCACTCAGGCTCTCAACCTAGGCACCATCCTTGACTTTTCAGTCTCCATCATCACCTTCCCTCATACCCAATCAGTTCCCAAGTCCTCGAGATACTACCTTCCCAACATCTCTTGTGTAGACCTCCTTCTCTCCTTTGACACTCACACATCACCTCACACCTGACTCAAGCCTCTCCCTACTCCAATCCACCCTCCACTCAGCTGCCAAAGCTATCTTCCTATGGCATAGGTCTGATCATATCACCCCTCTCCACTGCCTCATTCAATAAACTCCAGTGGTTCCCTATGACCTCTGGAACAAATATAAAACTCTTTGTTTGGCTTTCAAAGCCCTTCATAATCTGGCCCTTTCTTACCTTTCCAATATTCTTACACCACCCTCTCCTCCACACGCTACCATCCAGTGATGCTGCTGTTCCTTGCTGTTCCCCAGACAAGACACTCCATCTCCCAGCTTCGGGCATTTTTGCTGGCTGTCCCTGTGCCCATCTCAGCCTCCTGGCTTTCCTGACTTCCTTCACATCTTAGCTAAAATCTCACCTGCAAGAAATCCTTCCAGATCCCTTTCAAATGCTAGGGCCTTTCCTCTGAGATGAGCACTACTTTATCCCAGACATACATCCTTTTTGTACCTCATTAATTCTCCCATTGGATTGTGAGCTCCTTGAGCACAAGGCCTATTTTTACCTTTCTTAGCACCTAGCACAGTGCCTACTGCATAGTAGGCACTAATTAAATGCTCATTAGTATGATTTTACTGGAAGGGAACAATGTGGCTTTAGAGACAAAGGATTATGTTGGCCAGGCCATGATAGTCCAAGAAGAACATGGTAGGAGGAGAAAAGAAGAAACCAATTGTAACAGACAAGTCCACCCTCCCCACCGTGACCTATAACCTACGGTGTTTGTCCTTCCTTCTGGAAGAGGACCAAAATGACGTCGCTACGCTTGAGTCAAGATTCAATGTGTCCGACTGTGGCTGATCAGGCCAATAGAAGCTCAGAATGCTCTACCACAGGTCAGGGACAAATAGTCTGTGTGAACATTTCGGGTGGATACTCCAAACTTGCACACCCTACGTTTCCTTCGAGCTGTTTCAATTCTGCTTTGCTCATGGAGCACAGTACCTTCTCTGATGTGAGCATGCCATACTGAGCGGTCCTGTGCCAATGTCCTAGACTCCTCAGCAGCCAGAAGACTGCCCTTCCCAGTAGCTTCTCTTTGCTTTAATAATAATAATAATAAGCATTTATATAACTTTAAGATTTTCAATGCACTTTTTAATAGTATTATTTTTTTCCAATTAAACGTAAAGACAATTTTCGACATTCATTTTTTGAAAGATTTGGAGTTCCAAATTTTCTCCTTCCCCAAGACAGCAAGCAATCTGATATAGGTTACACGTGTTCAATTTACATCTCATTGATCCTCACACAACCCTGTAAGATAGGTGCTATTATTATCACCCTCATTATACGAATGAGAAAATTGAGGCTTGGGTGACCTGCCCAGGGTCACAAATTTTGAACTAGGATCTTCGATTTTGAACTAGGAAGTATCTAGGGCAGGATTTGGCCTTGGGTCTTTTTGAACTTCAGGAATTGCATCATATAATGTCAGTTTTGGAAAAGACATGAGAAAGCATATCATTTTACGGAAACTGAGGCGCATGGAGGGAAAGTGTGTTCCTCAGACCCGCTCAACTAGCTAGCAGCAGAAGATAGATTCCAGCTCTGGCCCATTCGTAAAGGCGGGAGTTCTTGCCATACACAACCCCGAGGGGGCTGAGAGTTGGGATTGGAGTCCTAGCGCTGCCACTGATTGAGCAGCTGGGTGGCCTTGGGGAAAATCAGTTCCCATCCCTGGGTTTCAGCTACCCTAACCCAATTCCTCGTTTGTAAAAAGAGGACAGTCTGTATGCTTTGCAATATTCACTCATGCCTATTTCTGCAAAACCCCACTTTGGCTCGGATGGCCTGATCTGTACTATATCTTCCCAGGGGCCATTTTCCAATCTCCACCCTCCATCTTGCAAGCCCCCTGTCCCCGCTGGCATCCTTTGAAGCGTGACCCAAGTGTGACCCACATGCCAACCCCTCACCCCTCACCCTGGACCCTGAGGCCTGCACAGACATCCCATTAGCATCACAATGCCATCTCGGGAGCCAGGCAGAGCGAGAGCATCTGATTGGAGCAGGCAGAGCAGGGAAGCAGCCCACCATCTGGGGAAGCCTAATTATCAAGGGACAGCAGCCCGAGAGCGGGGAAGGCAGTTCTTCAGCGAGCACCTCGTTCCCCCAGCGGGGGTGACAGAAGCATTCACTCCTTCTCCAACCGAGTTAATTAACTGGGGCTGCTTTGGGGAGAAGAGCCTGCCTGCCTTCCCTTCCACTGGGGACCCCGGCTGGAAGAGCTTTAGCGGCCGGGCCTTCAGCCTTTCCGAGGCAAGGGGAGGCAGCGGCAGGAGGTTAATAAGATATCATTGCTGACACAAGCTTCGGAAGGAGCCCCTGGGAGATGCTGCAGGTGTGGAGAAGCCCGGACCAGCTCTGCCTTTGCGCATCTGGGAGCTCTGGGGCTAATCACCCAAGGAGGCAGAAAAAGCTTTCTTTAGAAAATGAGAATTCGCCCTACCCCCACCCAAGCTGGGAGCTGCCTTCTTTTGGGATGAAGCCTAGGATGATGCCAGGAGTAGGGAGAGAAACTAGAGGTCTGGGGGTGGGTGGGAGTGGGGGGCTCATCAAAGACAGGGAGGACCCTTGGAAGGGGGAGAGGCTTCATAGTCACTGGATCACAGGACTTACCAGATGGAAGGTACCTGAAAGACAGAAAAGGAAATGGGCAGAAAAGGAAACTGAGACCCAGAGAAAATTACCAAACTGCTCAAGGGTATGTGGAGATAACCAGCAGAGTCCAGATTTGAACATATGCGTTCTGACTCTAAATCCACTGCTATCTCCATTATAACCTTGACCATCTATACTACTCATTCCGCATTCATGACCAGTTGTAGTTTGCTATTGTTAGGGGTGTGTGTGTGTGTGTGTGTGTGTGTGTGTGTGTGTGTGACGTTCCCAACCAGAGCTCCTTGAGGGAAGGAATTGTGTTGTACTGAAATATTGATCTGAGTACCAGCTATCACCGCATCCCCCCCAACCTGGGTGACTTTGGATAAGTCACCTTCCTTCCTTTTCTGGGTCAATCTCCAGAAGGAGGGGGCTGGATTCTATGACCTCTCAGGTCTGTCTCAGTTCTGATATTTTCCCTTCTGACTCGAACACTCTTGAAATCTTAAAAGATGGAAGGGCCCTTGGGGGCCATCTAGTTCAACCAGTACCTGAACCAAAATATCTTGCTACAACCCAACCCACACCCAGCATTTGCTTGAAGACCTCCAAGGGGGCGAAGCTCACTGCTTTCCATGGCTGCCCATTCCACTGTCGGATGAGCCTGCTTACATGAAGGCTCCATTTTCCTCTCCAGGACTGTCATTCGTTGCTCCTAACTCTATTCTCTGGTGGCAAATGGATCAAGTCTATTCCCTCTTCCATCTTTCATCTGACAGCCCTCCAAATACTTGAAGAGAGCAATCACACGTTCCCTTCTGCAGAATGAACATTCCAAAGTCTTTCAAACCGTTCATTTGTTGCTGAGTCTTTCTAGTTGTGTCTGACTCTTCGTGACCCCATGTGGGGTTTTCTTGGCAAAGATATTGGTGTGGTTTGCCATTTCCTTCTCCAGCTCATTTTAAAGATGAGGAAATCGAGGCAAACAGGGTTAAATGACTTGCCCGAGGTCACATGGTAAATGTCTGAGGTTAGATTTGAACACAGGAAGATGAGTCTTCCTGACTCCAGGCCTGGCACTCCATCCACTGCACAACTAATACCATGATTTTGAGGTCCTTCACTATCCTGGTTAGTGCTCCTTGGGACAGCTTACTGATTGGTCCTTATTAAAATGTGGCCCCCAGAGCTGAGCCCAGTACTCCAGGTATGGACACCCTGCTTCTCTTAAAGTAGCCTAAGATTATATTCACTCTTTTGGTTGTGAAATCACCCTGTTAATACGTATTTGGCTTGTGGCTCACTCGAACCCTCAGATCTTTTTTTATAAAAAAGATGAAATGCCTTCTAGCCACATTTTGTACTTGTGAAATTGATTTTTGAACCCAAGTATAGGAGTTTACATGTATGTGTATGAAGCTCCATCTTACTGGAGGCAGTCCAGTGTTCCAGCCTATCAAAATCGTTTTGGATTATGACATTCAGTGTCTTAGCTCTCCCACTCAGATTTGTATCTTTTTTAAAAATATGATGAGCAGGCACACCACCTATGCTTTATCCAAGTGACTGATGGAAAGGTTCAATGACACACTTGGGCAGCTCCGGCTATGGAAGCCTCAAGCTCTAGGTTTCAAAGCCCTCAAACATTCTGGAAAACTGACATTTCTTCCTATCCCCTACAGGACCCAGCGCACAGTAGGTGCTCAGCAAGAATGTGTTGTTTGATTGATTTCAGTCACACCGAGGACTTGTTTGGAAACTGTTTGGAACAAAGGACTTGGGGAAGGAGTCGGAGGCTTGGCACCCCACTTATGAGGGATTGCCAGCCTCTTCTAGAGAGGATATGAGAGACAGAAACTGAGATGACAAGAGAGAGAGAGAGACATAGGGAGACACACACACACACACACACACACACACAGAGAGACAGGGATACAGGAAGAGAAAAGAAGAATGAAAGAGCCTGAAAAAGAGAAGAGAAGGAGAAAGGTATGCCATAGGTGTGTGGCTGAAGTTGTGGGCATCACAGCTTTGGGGGTGAGGAGGGCTGTGGCCCAGAGCAGGTCAGAGCTAAGATTCTTAATTTATATAATCCACATTTCTACAGTGCGTACAAAGTAGTTTTTTCCCAGAACAGCCCTGTGAGGGAGGTATCACATTTTTACAGAGAAGGAAACTGAGTCTCAGTGAGGCTAAGTGGTCTTCCCATGGTCAGGTAGGTATTAAATACCAGGGCAAGGACACAAACCCGAGTCTACCGATTCCAAGTCCAGGGGTCATTCATCAATTGTATTCCTTGACAAGGGAGTAATTTATTAGCAGTAGAACTCTAGCTGTTCAAAGACCCTAGACTATTGTAGGGGTGGAGGCAGGGCAATCCTTTCTGCCACTAAATGTCCCACCTGAGCTGCCCCCTCTCCCTGGAGCCACAAGAAATTGTCAAGGTAACATCATCTTCTCCTCAGTCTGGATGTGGCCATTACCCACCCCAGGGTCAAAACCTGTGTTCACCACTTTTGAAAGACTGCTGACCCCTTCTGAAGTTACACCCCAAATGTTCAGATCCCCACTATTTCTAGGAACCACATGGAGTGAAAAGAGCACTGTATTTGGAGTCCAAGGTCCTGGGTTCAAATCCTTCCTCAGTTACTTTCTGCCTGTCTGACGTTGGGTAAGTTACCTACAAAATTTGAGTGCTGGACTGTGTGACACCGAAGATCCCTTTCTTTTTTTTGTGGGGGAGAAGGGAAGGCAATTGGGGTTAAGTGAGTTGCCCAAGGTCACACAGCTAGTAAGTAAGTCAAGTGTCTGAGGCCGAATTTGAACTCAGGTCCTCCTGACTCCAGGGCCGGTACCCTACTCAATGTGCCACCTACCTGCCCCTGAAGGTCCCTTTCCCACTTGAAAAATCAGAGGATCTTATTAAAGTATTAACACATACTTATTAGAGTATTAACACATTTCTCCAACAGATTCTCCCATCCTGTTGAGAAGGAATTCTTATCGCCCAATCCCAGACTTTGGAATTGTCTGTGAGGAGATCGAGGGTCTAAGGCCAGCCCAGAGGATACAGGCCAGCTTGTCTTCTCCACACTGTTCATCTCTCCAAGCAGGGGATTTGGCAAACGGTTCCCGGCTGCTGTTGGCCAGGAGGGGCAGGCCTGGCTGCTCAGCCCACACTTGTCACTGCTGGGCCATCTGCTGCACAGTGTCTCTGTCCCCTCTCAAAGGCAGCACGGGCTGCCTGCCTTCTGTGTGGTTCAGGATCAGGACTGCTAGAAGCACAAGGGTCAGGGGTCTGATAGGACACTTTCCTCTGAACCCATTCCCTCAAGGGTGAGTTCTCTGTGTAGATACTACCTTTGAAGGCACCTGAAGAAAAAAAATACCCCCTTGGCGGGAAAAAATATTTCTCTTAATGGAAAATATTGGATCTCACTTAATGTTTGGTGTGAAGACAGGAGTGTCCAACTCAAATTTTAAAAAAAAAGTTGGATCCATACCAGCCACATATTGACTTAGAAAACCTCAAACCAACATTATCTATGTTGCTTTGTATTTTTATTTATTTTATTAAACGGTGTCCTCATTACATTTTAATCTAACTCATTTAACCTGCACACAGCAGGTGCTTAATAAATGTCTGTCGCCGGAATAAGTGAATGTTGTGAATCAGTTGCTAGACACAGAAGGTTAGGTTGTAAGGTTATTAGGTTCCTGGGCTACAATCAGTTCAATTAAAAAAATATTTTGTGTTCACTATATTCGAGGGCCCATCCTAGGTATGCTGGGCTGGGGAGATTAATGAATGGATGAATCTAGTTACATACGTAGCTAGCATTTATACAGTGCTTTAAGGTTGCAAATCGACTTGCAAATATTATCTCATTTGATAAGGAGGGGGTGCTTAGGTGTTACTACTATTTCCAGTTTATAGATAAAGAAACAGGCAAAAAGAAGGTAAATGTTTAGCATAGTGCTTGGCATACAGTAGACACTTAATAAATGTTGAGTGATTGACTGAAGTGACTTGCCAAGAGTCACATAACTATAAGTATCTGAAGCTGGATTTGAACTCAGGGCTTCTGAACTCTGGGTCCAGTGTTTCATCCACAATGCCACCTAAATGAATTAATGAAAATGATAATCATAATGACTAACATTTATGTGGCATTTACTGTGTGCCAGGCACCGTGCTGAGTGCTTTACAATTATTATCTCATTTGAGCTTCACAGCAACCTTGGCAGGTAGGTGCTATTATGATACGCATTATAGAGTTAAGGAAACTGAGGCAGAGGTTAAGTGACTTGCCCAGGGTCACACAACTAGTAGGCATTTGAGGTGGGATTTGAACTCAGGTCTTCCTGACTCCCGGCCCCAGTGCTCTATCTACTGGGCCACCTAGATGAATTATTGAAAAAAAAATTATCAAGTTCCTATAATGTGCCAGGCACTGTTTTGGGTGCAAATATAAAAATGAATCTGTCTTTGTCCTCAAGGAACTTACATTCTAATGGCGAGATGAGAGCCGAATGATGGCCTGAGAATGGTGTTTGGGTCTGAGGAGTGCCAAGGGATCCTGAGTTTCCACTCCGCTTCCATAGGGAAGAATGGTCCCAGTTCCGTGCAGGAGAGGTCTAAAGTGCTCTGAGAAAGTGCTAAAATGGAAATCTGTTACCTGAGCAGAGTACTGCATTAATCCCCAAGCACTCTGGGGTAGGGAGAGCCATGGAATAGGGGAAGGGCTGCGAGAGAGTCAGCCACCCTGCCCGGTGAATTACTAGCTAGGTAACCTTGATGGGGACACTTTCCCTCCAGCTGTCAGTCCTGTCATCTGTAAATGAGGGGGCCGGACCAGAAGATCTTTGAAGGTCCCCTGGAATCTAACTCAGCCCTCTCCTCTTAATCAAAGGAGACAGTCAATATAGCCAAACCCTTTCCTCTCTCTTCCCATGCCCAAAGAAAACCCCCTGCCCTCAATCAAATCCTTTCCCTTTCTCCCTCTCAGGCTGACTCAAGCAATTCCCATTAATTAAAGATCTTCTGGTGCATCAGATGGAAGGAGACAGGCTCACCAAAGAGCTGCCTTTCTCTGCTCTGTTCCAGCCAAGATAAGGATCCCAGAGGACTAATACTGGTGTGTAAATATTAGATACTTTTGTCTCCTTTGAGACCAATTACACAAATCATGGATTCTCCCGAAGGACTCCGTCTTCCACTTACTGTATCATCATTAACAGCCTATTAGGTAACAGCTGCTCAAAAAAAAAAGGAAGGAAGGAAGAAAAGAAAGGGGAGAACTCTTGATATGAAAAATAAGCCTTGCTCACCTCCCTTCCATCTACTTTCCTCCAGTGCTCCCATCGACCTGGTCCTCACCCAGGTTTCCATCTTCTGGAGCAAGCAGGCCGAAAGCAGCTTCGCTTTTGTGTATGCAGAGCTGGGCTGTGAGTGAGTGTGCATTCTGTGTCACCTCACTAGTGTGGAGCATCCTGTGGGTTAGCATGAGGGAGATTGAGTAGGTCAATTCAGGAATGCTGAGAAAGTGGGAAGACAACTGGAGAAGCAGGATGAGCCTTGGGGAAACCTGGATTTGATTTCCATCTCTTAGTCTCATTTTCCTCCTTTGTAAAATGAACATGTGGCCAGGGACATTTCATTTTAGGGGCAATGTAGCTAGAGGTACTAAGGAAGTACTCAACCCTATCTCGTCTTG
Source organism: Trichosurus vulpecula (assembly GCF_011100635.1). Classification (NCBI taxonomy): domain Eukaryota; kingdom Metazoa; phylum Chordata; class Mammalia; order Diprotodontia; family Phalangeridae; genus Trichosurus; species Trichosurus vulpecula. The sequence continues at coordinate 383,535,627 of NC_050575.1, read as the reverse complement.
AAGTGGATGGGAGGCCTGAGGGACAGGATGGGGAACCTGAGAAACAGCTGCTCTAGGGGAAAGAACATTGGAGCTACCCACTCCTGGAGTGACCCTGGGCAAGCTCCTTAACATTCCTTAGGCCAGAGTCTCCTCATCGGTAAAATGTCCTATGCCAAAACCCAGCCAAACTGCCTTCTTTCTGTCCTCTGTCCTAAGGCTCCTCCAGCTCTGCCATTCTATGTCCCAAGGCCCCTCCCAGCTCTGCCATTCTATGTCCCAAGGCCCCTCCCAGCTCTGCCATTCTATGTCCTAAGGCCCCTCCCAGCTCTGCCATTCTATGTCCTAAGGCCCCTCCCAGCTCTGCCATTCTATGTCCTAATGCCCCTCCCAGCTCTGCCATTCTATGTCCCGAGGCCCCTCCCAGCTCTGCCATTCTATGTCCTAATGCCCCTCCCAGCTCTGCCATTCTATGTCCTAATGCCCCTCCCAGCTCTGCCATTCTATGTCCCAAGGCCCCTCCCAGCTCTGCCATTCTATGTCCCAAGGCCCCTCCCAGCTCTGCCATTCTATGTCCCAAGGCCCCTCCCAGCTCTGCCATTCTATGTCCTAAGGCCCCTTCTAGCTCTGCCATTCTATGTCCTAAGGCCCCTCCCAGCTCTGCCATTCTATGAGGCCAATCCATCCTGGTCTCTCTTGGATCCATCCTTCACTTCATTCCTCCTCTCCCTCCCCAAGGCCTGAACACTCTCCAATCCTCAAGGGCAAATCCTGTTGACTGAACAGATGGTCTTCAGGCTTAACTTCCTCCCTGGTGCCAAAGCCCTCCCTCTCATCCTGAAAGACAAAACAGTCCTCCCTAACTCCCTTGCCTTCAAACCTGTGGGCCATATCCTCTTAGGCCAGAACCTATGGCGGGGTAGAGGATGGGGTAGGAACAGAAAATCAGTGAAGGAAGAGAGCAGGAGGAGGAAGAGGCCAGAGGGAGATATGAGTAGCAGTACTCCCTTCCAAACCCTCAGAAAACACTCCAGATGGGGAATGAGCTGTGATCCTGTTAATATGAGAGTCAAAACACAGCCATCTTCCCTCCCTTCCCTTGCCTCACCACAGTGCATTGCAATTCATCACCATTAATTCTTACAATAATAATTACAAACTCAGAGTATAATGGATAGTATAATTAAAGCATTCTCCTCCTCCTGTCAGAGCCCCCCGAAGAACTTTGAAGGGCTGGTTCTGAGGTCGAGGGCACTATGCTCCAGCTCTCCTGAACTCACTCAACCTGTTTTGTGTCACGGGCCCCTTTGGTGGTCTGAAGCCCGTGGTCCCCTTTCAGAAGGGTGCTTTAAAATGCACAAAATCAAGTAAGAAGATCGCAAAGCGAATTAATGATTTTGAAGCACATTGAGCCAAATATTTCTTAAAAAGTGCATGAGGCTAAATAATATCTCACACATACACAGAAATTTTTCAAATGTGAGCAACCACAGTTGTGATTAATAAAACACAGATTCATTTAAAAATAATAAAAATAAAAAGTACATGGACCCCAGATTAAGAACTGTTGCATAAACAATTCTGAGAGTGTCCAGTGGAAAACTTAAAGGTCAAAGAGTTGGAATAACTAGATGCCTCAACATCCCCAAATGAAATGATTTTCCTTAGGTGTAGATCTAACCATATCACTCCCCCACTTTTTCAACTCCGGTATCTCCCTATTGCTGTAGAATGAAATAGAAACTCACAACGCTGTTCTTTTTTGTCTCATTCTCCAGGACTCCCCTTCCCGTACTCTGAAATCCAGACAAACTGGCCTTTTCTCTGTCCCTCACATATGACACTGCTGTTGTTGGTCCTACCTGAGAGCCTTTACCCTGGCTGTCCACCATGCCTAGAATGCATATTCTTTACCTTGGCGGCCTAAGGGATCCCTCTTTTTCTTCAGGATACATCTAAAGTGCCCCCCTTCTATAGGAAAGATTTTTGGAGTCAGAAAGACCTGAGTTCAAATCCTATCTCAGCTACTGACTAACTGGATGACCCTGAGCACATCTGTGTCTCAGTAAACACATCTGTAAAATGGGAATGATAATGGTACCTTTTCCACAAGGCTGTTGTGAGGATCAAATGAAATAACATATGTAAAGGGCTTAGTAAACCTTAAAGCCTTATACAAGTGCCCTCTTGCTCTAACTCACTTGGACTGAACTACTTTATTTATTCTCCTTATATATTTATTCTTCATATATTTACGGATTTATTTGTAGTCTCCCTCTTTGGAATGGAAGCTCCTAATGCATAAAAATGGTTTTAGCCATCGTGTCTATACTGAATAAATATTTGATTGGTTGATTGGCCAAGGGGGCATACAGGCTATACTTGAAGACCCAGTACCTACAGAGGAGACAAGTTATTCCATTCTGGGATTGTTATCCATGTAGAGGCTAGAATGATGAACATGGCATCAGGAAGACTCAAGTTCAAATTCAAGTTCGGACAAACTTTTCCTCTCCTCTTCTTTCAGACTCTCCCCTCTCCTTCCCTCCCGCTTCTCTCCTCTCTTCTTCCCTCTCCTCCCCTCTCCTTTCCTTTCCTCTTTTCCCTTCCCTACTTCTCTTCTCCCCTCTCCTCTCCTTCCTTCCTCTTCCCTATCCTCTTCCTTCCCTTCTCCTCCTTCTCTTATTCCCTTCTCTCCCCTCCTCTCTCTTCACTCTGCCCTGTTACAATAATATGCTTTCCACACAGTTTACATGCCAAAGATTCGAAGGGAATCGTACTTGGGAGACAATGAAAGGATATACTCGTGGAGATATTGTGATCGCACAGTCAGAAACCCCGACACCAGCTGTCAAACTGCAAGGAAGTCACTTAATGTCTCCAAGCCTCAGTTTCTCTATGTTAAAATGGGAACAGTTGCATTATCTGTCTCATAGAACCCTTTGTAGAACTTAAATCTGGATAGTCAGGAGACAAGGGATCTAGGCCCAGCTCTACCACCAAATCCCTGTGTGCCTTTGGCCAAATCACTTCAGGTTCTGGGTGCCATTTTCACCTTCTATAAAGGGTGATCTCCAAGGTCTCCTGAAGTGCTACGGTTCTTAGCTCTCCCAGTGTCTCCAGTGATTTCATCCTAATCAGCTGCTGAGGCTCCCAGATTGGGTGATTCTCAGAGGACACTTCATTAGCTCTGTTGCTAAGGGAGGATAAGAATGGTAGATCTTAGAACGACCCTCTGAGACCCTCTTCTTTTATAGATGAGTTAGCTGACACACAGAAACAGGAAATAGCTTGCTGCATGACTAATTAAAATATCCCAGGAAAATAAAAATTTTGAAAAATAAAATTTCAACCCAATCTCCTGGTTCCCAGGCCAATGCTTTTTTTTCCTCCATTTTTTTTCTCCCTTCTGGTTAATGAGTAAGCAAGGAGTGAGTAAACAGACACTGAATGGCTCTACTGGGGGTAGTGAGGGCTGATGGCAGCCACCCAGGAACAGGTAAAAAGAAGAGAGAGGTGAGTTAGATGGCTGTGCTTTGGGGCTCTGAGCACCAAGGCAGGCTTGTTGCTCCTGGGCTCAGGAACCCTGGGTATAGATGAGCTGGGACTAGGAACTGGGGGAACCATAAGAAGCACCCATTCTACTCTCCTACGAAACGGCACCTAGAATAGTATTTTACTATTCATTTGAGAGTTCCCTATACATTACGATTAACTTTTTACCAGAAAAAAATCCAGCCTAAACCTTTTTATTCTCCATTCCTCTCCAGGCTGCCTTCCCGACTCTCCACCTAGACTTTCTCTACAATGATTTCTCCTGTGCTTTCAGACCCTACTGTATTTCCAGCTGTTTTTTTTTTTTTAGTGTAGTATCTTTCCCCACTAGAGTATAAGCTCCCTAAGGGCAGGGAGTATCTCTTTTCCTGCTTGTACAGTGCCTGGCACATAGAATACACACATAACAAATGCTTGTTGAGCTGACTTGACTTTCTCCATGAATTATAGAAGCTTAAATTTGGAGAGCCCTTTGGTGGGTCCAGCCTCTTCATTTTGACCAATAGGGAAACTAAGATTTGGATGAGTCCAGCAACTTGCCCAAGGCCACACAGAGAGATCTAGACTCTCACTCTGGCCCAGGCTCTTGACTGCCACACCAGCTGCTTTTTAGGGGAGACTAAGCCCTGGAGGATTCTGGGAGGTCTGCTTCAGAGCCTGTCAGAGGCCTTCTGCTCTAGCCCCTTTTCCGGGGGGGGGGTCTAAGCCAGTCCCACTGGGGAGACCAGGCCAGGGCACCTTCCCCTCTGCCCTCTCCTTTTCCGTGGGAGAGAAAGGAGTCAGCTGGAGGGAGGGAAGCGGAGCCAGGACCCGGCCAACCCTGAGCCTGAAGACATTTTCTTGGACTTCCACCCTACAAGCTGTTTTATTTCTGCTCCTCCAGGACCCCAGAATAATTAGGCAACAAGGCAGCATAAATCACCGCAGACCTGAACTGTACATCTGCTAATAGCATCTCCCGTGAGCCGTAAAACAGCCCCGGGTCCCGGCCCTTGTACATATAGAGAGTGGGAGGAGGGAAGCCCCTCAGCCCGGGGAGCCATAAATTAAGGCTCAGCGCTCGGAAGGGAGGCTATTTTGGTATTCCTGGGTTATTTTACTATCACGCAAAAAAGGAGGAGGGGGGTGGGAGACAAGAAAGGGAGAGAAGTCTGCACTGATTAAATATAGCCAATCAATCCGTTGCGAACGGCAAGCTTTGTAGCGAGTCACGGGTTGGGCTTTTGGTGTCACCTATAGGCCGTGTTCTGGAACTGCAGTGCTCGCTGTAAATGGGAGCATCCTTTATCATCAGGCACCGGGATAGCGAGAGGTGACAAGAGCTGGGAGGGATCTTAAGACAGTGGGTCTTACGCTTTTAGGGATCCTGGAGCCCGCGGACAGGCTGTGGAGCTCTTCTCAGGATAATGTTTGTTGCCTGCGTTCCTAATTGAAGGGAATGTTAAAAGATGTGATTTTCCCCCCATCCAAGGTCATGGCTCCCCTTCCCCCCCAAAATCTATCCATGGACCCCTTGGAGGTCTATAAAGAGTTCCAGGTTGAGAACCCCTGCCTTAAGGAATAATTTAGTTCAATGTCTTTCTTTTACAAGGCTTAGAGAGGAAAGGGACTTGTCCAGGGTCACACAGAAGTCAGACTCAAGCCCTGGTTTCCAGAGAGCATCTCTTACGCCTTTTTCCCCCTGCACCCATGTGCAGGGCTCATGCAATTATTATTCACGTTCTCATAGCACGGGGTAACTTACAGAGCACTTTTCTCATAGCCTTGGATGTAGGCAAAGTATGACTAGCTCCCTTTCACAGAAGACTTCCAGAGGAGCAGAAGGTACTGGTTCAAGGTCTCTCGGTTATGGGATAAAAGATCTGAGATTCAGACCACGATATGTGGCCCTTTCCACCATAGCACACCGCCTGTCCAGCTAAGGAAATGCTTTTCTATCAAGGCTCCCTGATCCAGAGACACAAATGGCAAGAAAAGGACAATTTAATTTCTCCTTTGAGGGGAGGGTTTGGAGTCATATCCTGCTTGAAGAGCAACTCAAGAGAGGGTCAGAAGACTGGATTTGGAGTCAGAAGACAGATCTGGATCAAAGCCCTGAGCCTTATTAGCTAAAACCTTGGACAAGTCTACATCCCTTCTCCCGACTTCCTCATCCGTAAAATGAAGGGTTAGTCAGATCCCTAAGGTCTCTCGGCCTCTCGAAGGTGGTGTTGCCTTGGTTACTCTGCAGATTCCCCACATGCCATGCCTGAGTCATCCCCAAGTCTTCTAGATACCTCTGGGTTCAGTCGCTTTCCTTATCCTCAGCAACTGATGTCAGGTATCCTGACTCCTGCCTGGTGAATCAACTCACCCCTGGTTAATCCCTCTGGCTACCTTCACTCATCAGGCTACCTTCTCCGACACCACGATGATCCCTCTAACTACCAATCATTAGTCTAAAACTAGTAAACCCACTTGAGTACATCCATTCTGGGCGTACTCTTGATAAACTGGGATTCCTGGTGGGGGCTGGTATCTGGACTTAACACTGCGTAGCAGAAAAAGTACTGACCTTCAATTCAGAGCACGTAGGATCGAATCCCAGCTCTGCCTTGTATTACCTTGGCAAGTTACTCCATCTCCTGGGCCTGGGTTTCCTCCTCCAAAAAGCAAAAGGGTTGGACTAGGTGATCTCTAAGGTCTGATAACGAGCGAGGCAGCAAAATGAAAAGTTAGGAACAGGAAGGGCTCCTGATCCTGAATTCTGCTTTACAGCCAACTGGCCAGGCACACACTGGGTCCATGTGTGGAAAGATACGTGCATCCCACCTGCTCCCGGAGAACTTCCTTCAGGGAATCTTTCCATTACGTCCAAAGTAAACACAATTCGAACAATTCGTCCTATGTCAGAAGCCACGTTATCCAGAATTTCAAGAGTATAAGACATGCTGCTGAGTCAAACGTGTCACCTGAGCTAGGAGTTCACTCGGCCACTGTGGAGGGGGGATAGGAACGAAGGACCGCTCCGCCTGGAGCACCTGGACGTGTGTGTTTATATATCATATACACCATATATCATATACATATATACTATATATGTGGGTGTATTATATGTGTATCTTTGTGTATATTATCTATATATATATCATATATTGTATATATAAATATATACTACATGTGGGTACACATACATATCTGTATTTTTGCATATCATATATGTACCATACATTATATAAACATATATGTTATATGTGCATGTATACACAAACATATACATATGTGTGCGAATCTTTTTGTAAAGGGGAGGATCATTTTGAAAACCACCCCAACTCAGATTTTGCTGCCCTGGATTTTCCCTGCTCAGGGCACACCTGCATGATGCCAAGGTAAGCCCCTTCCTAAATGGCTAATGATCCATTAATTGTAGGCTGTCCAACTCATTCGCATACGTTTATGGCCTAACCTTGAAACTGGATCCCCAGCTCCGACACCAAGGGTGGTAGCGGTAACCTGAGCTAATCTTTCTTCCGCCTCACCTCTGAACTCCCCCTTTCCTGCTTCCCACCCCCTCCCTCCTTTCTGGAGACGCGATTCCCTCAGAGTCTAAGCCAGAGGGGGGGAAAGAGAGGCTTTGGCCTTTTATTATTGCTCCATAAAAATCAGTGCTCTGTCAGCTCTCCTCTGGTGGGGAGCAGGGGGGTGGAAATCAATGCCGCCAGCAGCCCCGGCTCCCAGCCTCATGTCACTGCTCCACTAATGAATTCAATGTGTTTTTCTCTCCTCTCTCAGGGGCTGGCTGGCTGCTCACCCTCTTTTCCTCACACTGCACCTTGGCAACAGACTTCATTAGAGGCAGAGGAAGAGAATATCCATTTGCCCTGGGAGACAGCAGCTTCTGTGATAATTAGTGAGACCGGAGCTAGAAGGAGCCTTAAAACCAACCATAAGAACCAGAAAGGCCCTTCGAACACAGAATTTCCCAGCTATGAGGGTCCCTTGAACGCAAGATTTCAGGGCAGAAAGGAATTCTAGAGCATTAACTTGTGAGAGCTAGAGGGGACTGGGGAGTCTGGAAGACTCGGGTGTGAATCCCAGCTGACACTGACTAGCTGTGTGTTATTAAGCAGGTCTCTGGGCCTCAATTTTCTCATTAGTAAAATGGGGATGGTGGGCACAGGGCATGAGTGACAGATGACAAGTGGACAGACAAACGACCCCACTGTTATCCTCTCAATGCACCCCCCTAAAAGCAACGAAGGCTTCCAGCAAGTTGGCTGGACCCCTTGCAGGGAATTTTGGGTTGGACACAGACAAGAGTCACACAGGACATGCAGGCGTGGGTGGGTTGCCAGGAGGGAACTCCTGAATATAAGAGAATGAAGATCCATTTGGGTTTAAAATGGGGACAATAACTTTGATATTTGTCACAGGGTTGCTAGGCACCTCAAATGCAGGAATTTGCAAACATTAAAGCTAGTAATAACTGTAAATGCCAGTTATTATCACTATTAAAAATTTCAAGGTGAGGAAACTGAGGCCCAGAAAACATGCAGGATTGGTCCAAGCTGTAAAGTGGGAGCTGAAATTCGGTCCCAGGTGTCCTGATTCCCAAGCCAGGGTTTCTCCGGCTATGTCAAGTTGTCTCTTTTCTCATTCCAGGTGAGAACCCCATCTACACCATTCCCAACAGATGCTTATCCAGACTCTGTTTGAATAACCCCAGTGATGGGGAGCTCACGAAGCAAAGCAACATATAAACTACCCAGAAAAAAAAAAGAAAAAATGTGGCTGGTGGGCAACTAAAAGATGAAAAGGATGCCAAGTCAAATAAGAGAAAAAACATCTTTTTTTAATTCATGAGGGATATTCCCTGAG
>NC_050575.1:383459653-383527136 GCF_011100635.1 Trichosurus vulpecula | reverse complement strand
TTCTTCTACAGAATTGGCCCACCTTCCTTTCTTGTTGCACACGGCCTTAAGAAACAGTTCATCCTGCCTCTAATTCCCTGTTTAATGTGGACCAAGTCACTTTCCCTCTCTAAAGTCCTCAGTTTCTCCTTCCTGTCTACCTGATCTCCAAGATCCTTTCCAGTCCTAACATTCTAAATGCCAAGATCCTTTTCAGCTTTAAAATTCTATGACTTGGACTCTATAATCTCCATCTACAACCAACTTTTCTAAGCTCCCTCTAGTGTGCCAAGTCAGATCTTTCACGGATCAGGCTAATTGGCCAGATTCTAAATTAACCCAAGTACTAGATTCCTACTCGAGTGGGACATTGAGAGGGAAGCAGAATCAATCAACAAGCATATATTAAATCCCTACTATGTGCCAGACATCATGCTAGGCACTGGAGCTAAAAAGACAATAATAAAACAGACCCTGCTCAAGGAGATTACATTTGATCAGGAGAAATAATACACACATGTATATGTGGATATGGATATGCACGTGTATGTGTGTGTATATATATATATATATATATATACACATACACACAAGTTTACATATGTAAACACAAGCATAAATGCACACAAACATAATGTACGTGTGCATACAAATAAATATATGCCAAATAAATACAAGATGGAAGGAGGGGGTTGGGAAAGAGGAGGAGGAGAAATATTAGCAGCTGGGGATCAGAGAAGGATTCCTGTAGGAAATAGCCCTTGAGCTGAGCTTTGAAGAAAATGAGGCATTCCAGTAGGTGGAATGAGAAAGTGTATTCCAGAAATAGGGACCAGCCTGGGCAAAGGCACTAAGTAAGATGGGAAATCAGAGCTGTCGTGCATGAAGAAGAGGAAGAAGGCCAGTTTGGATGGACCACAGAAGGAAGGAGGAAAGGAAGAGACATTTCTATAGTTTATTATGTGCCGGGCACCATTCTGAGTGCTTTACAAACATTATCCCTCAGAACCTCACAACAACCCTGGGAGATAGGTACTATTACATTCTTCTTATAGCTTAAGAAACTGAGGCAAACAGAGGTTCAATGATTTGCCTGGGGATACACAACTAATGAGTATCTGAGTAGGATTTGAACTCAGGTATTCCTGACTCCTAGCTAGGTGGGCAGCTAGGTGAGGCAGTGGATAAGAATGCTGATCCTGGAATCAAAAGACTCATCTTCCTGAGTTCAAATCTGGCCTCAGACACTCATAAGCTGTGGGATCCTAAGTGAGTTGCTTGACCCTGTTTCCCTCGGACTCCTCATCTGTAAAATGAGCCAGAGAAGGACATGGCAAATTGCTTTAGTATCTTTGCCAAGAAAACCCCAAATGGGGTCAGGAAGAATCAAACATGACGGAAAATGACGAAACATCAATTCCCTGACTCCAGGTCCTGTGCTCTATCCACTGAGCTGCCCAGCTGTGTATAATAAGGTGGGAAAGGTAGGTTGGAGTCGGATTGTGAAAGGCTTTAAACTCCAAGCAGCCTGTCATTGTTCAGTTGTTTTAGTTGTGTCTGACCCTTTGTCACCCCATTTAGCGTTTTCTTGACAAAGATATTGGAATGGATTGCCATTTCCTTCTCTAGTGGATCCAGTGGGTGCATTTTGTCAGGTAATCAGAGGTTAAGTGGCTTGCCCAGGGTCACACAGCTAGGAAGTGTCTGAGGCTGAATTTGAACTCAGGTCTTCCTGGTGCTCTGTCCACTGAGCCACCAGCTGCCTCACCAAGAAAACTAGTTTGTATTTCATTCCATAAGCAAAAATGGAACTCTGGCTGGTAAAGAAGCATCTGGCTCCCAAACTAAAGAGAACCACAATGACCCTATACTTCTTCCTTGGACCAGAGAGGGCAGTTCGGAGAAATCCCATTCTGTCTATGTTCACTGGGCTTCATCTGTCTTTCAAGTCTGGTATCTCAGCTATTGGGGGTGGGGGGCAGCATGACATAGTGGAATGGAGCCTGAGCAGTGGAATGCATAAGACCTAGGTTCAAGTACTGCCTCTGACTCACAATGTGTGTGACCACTGTCAGGTTATTTAAAGAGCCTTTCTAAGGCTGTGAATCACATACCAGTTGCTTGTCCACAACAGCTGAGGGAGTGAGTGTCCATACTGGGAACCTGTATTCAAATCCTGACTCTGCCCTTTATTTAGCTCATGTGACCTGAAATCACTTAATCTCTCTAGGATTCAGTTTTCTCAACTGTAAAATGAGGAGTTTGGACTAAATGATCCCAAAGGTTTCTTCTAGCTGTGACCCCTAAATTCCCTTCAAAGGCACATACTTCACTGGAGCAAGGTTTCTAAACCATTTTGCAAAATCCGGAGAAGCCTATCGGCCTCTTCTCAAAACAATGTTTTTAAATACCTAAAATAAAATACTTCAGATTACAAAGGAAACCAGTTACATTGAAATACAGTTATCAAGATGTTTTTAAAAGTTCACAGATCCCTGCTCCAGTGATACAAAGACAAAAATGAGACACTCTTCTCTTTAAGGAGCCTACATTGTATCAGCGAGGTGGAGAGGGTATCAGTTTCCAATGCCTGTTAGGATATTAACTGATTAACTTGCAAATAGTATTCCTTCCCCACCAAACACATCTCTTTTAAGGTATGCATCTTAAAAGTGGATTCTTAAAGGCAGAAAATAACCTCAAAAGAATAAAGCCTTAAAGGTACACTGATGGGGCTGACATTTTAAAGTTGGAGGCTTCCAAGGCCAGTTCTGGATAGAGTTATTGGATTATACTCTGGGATGTACTAGAGGCAGCTAGGACCAGTTTCAAAAAAGCTGATTGTTAAATTTTCAGTGCAAACCTCAGAAATTGACAAACCCTACAATTCAGGGCTTGAGTTGTCATTTTGTTGATTGTCTATAAAGAAGAAAGTGATAGATGAAATCTTAACAATGTGTATTGAACTTTAAAGTGTGTCCTGTGAACTTTGGAGAGCCAGTTGTTAAACATTTACCAGCTCACCCCTGGTGACACTGAAAAGTCATACCAGAAGAAATATCACCTGCTGCTTCCCCCCTGTCTTGACTATGCTTTCTCTATTGCTGGGAGCCCAAGTTTCTAGAGAATATTCTCCTATTAAGTCTCCAAATGTATGTCTAGTGATAGGTTTTGGCATAAGAGTAATGCCGACTTTCAGGTGAATCAGCCACAGGTAGCCCAGACTAGTAATCAGGAGAACTGGGCTCCACTAGCATCTCGTTGTATGTATGACCTTGGGTACTTCTCTGGGCCTCAGTTTAATCTCTAATAAATAAAAACAACTTTGCCTAGATGACCTCTATTGTCCCTTCCACTCCCATTGCTCTGTGATACTATATATAACAAATGTGGGCCAGCATTTTTCCCACAATGTTTAAAAGTGATTTTCCCCAAACAAATCTCAGTTTCAAACGGTCTATTCACTTAACCAAGCAAACAAATGCCTTATACGGTTTCATCGTAATGCTTCTGGAGGCATCAGTCTCCCTGCTGTGAATGCATTGTTCCCACCATCCACCTATACGAGCTCTGCCATCCTTAGGGGGTAGCTTCATCCCTACCTCTCTCAGGAAGCCTACCCCAGCCAGCACAAGACCACCCCCCATCCCCTCCCCCAGCCCCTTCCCTTCTCTAAACTCCAATAGCCCTATCAGTACCTCCCAACTGGCCCCGGAACCCAGTGCTCAGTATTGCTACTCATCTTTTCACGAGCACATGTCCTACCTCCCCAAATAGATTGCAGAGACATGTCTGATACTCATTGTGGTAAATAACACCTTACCACTGAGCATAGAGCATTGGATTCCATAGACAACCAACAAACGCTTAGAATAGTAAATAGACTGGAGAGAGCTAGAAAGGACTTTGGGAAGGGGAAGAAGAGAGGACAGATAGGAGAGAGAGAGAGAGAGAGAGAGAGAGAGAGAGAGAGAGAGACAGAGAGACAGAGAGAGAGAGACAGAGAGAGAGAGACAAAGAGAGAGACAGAGAGAGAGAGGCAGAGAGAGAAAGAGAGAGAGACAGAGATACACACAAAGAAAGACAGACAGAGACAGAGATAGACAGAGAGATAAAGAGACAGAGAGAGATAGAGACAGAGACACACATATAGAGACAGAGAGACAGAGACAGAGATAGAGAGAGACAGAGATAGAGAGACAGAGACAGAGATAGAGAGAGACAGAGATAGAGAGACAGAGAGAGGAGAGAGAGAACCATTTAGTCCAACCATCTCATCTTACAGATGGGGAAACTGAGGCCCTTAGAAGGGAAGTGACTTTCCCCCAGCTAGACAGCAAGTTAGTAGCAAAGCCTGGACTAAAACTCAGCAAGCAGCAGATGGATGGTTGGCACAGCATGAGAAAGCCCTTTTTATGTTTGTACAGATGTATAGCCACCACATCTCTGACGTCCTTAGGAAGACATTCTTCTTTCCAGATGCCAACAAGGACTTATAGTAGGGATGTGCTGGCCACCACATTTAGAGCTTTAGTAGGGATGTCATCAGTACCAGAGGCTTCACCGGATCAAAGCCTGTTGATGGCACAAAGTACTGTAAATAGTGCTGGTGGTGACACACAGTCTCTGTTCCAATCTGACCCTCACATTGCCTCCTGATGGAGAGATCTGGGCCTGCTACTCTCCTTCTCAAAACCCTCCAGTGCCTCCCTATGGCCTACTGAGTAGCGTTTGAACTCTTCTACCTGGCATGGAGGATGCAGGGCCATCTTATCTTTCCATCCTTATCTAATCTGACTGCCTTCCCTGTGCTCGACACTTCAGGGAAAGTGAATTACTGGTCGTTTCCCAGATGGCCAGGCTGTTTTCTTATCTCTCTCAGCCTTTGATCATGCTATTCCCCCTGCCTGGAATGCCCTTACTTCCCACCTACTGGATTCCTACTGACCCTTTAAAGCCCAGTTCAAATGCTATCTTCTCCAGGAAACCTCTGCTAGCCTTCCAGTCAGTAAAGACCCTTCCCTTCTCAGACTTCACAAAGCATTTTTATTTTCACTCCTTCATCCACTTATGCTTATCATTTACTTTGATGTGTTAATCAACAAACATTTATTAAGTACTTACTGTATACAATGCATTATGCCAGGGGGTTGGGATACCAAGAAAGGCAAAAATAGTCTCTGCCCTTCAAGAATTCACATTCTACCAAGGGAGACACCAAGTTGGGGAATTACTAGTAAATCATCAGAATCACCAGTAAATTACCAAAGATATACAAGGAAGGCAGTCTGAAGGGGAGGGCACTAGCAGCTGGTGGGGGACTGGGAAAGACTTTCTATAGGAGGTGAAATTTGAGCTGTCTTGGGAAATTAGGGAGTTAGGAGACCTCCCGCTAGTCTAGAAACTCCATGATAGCATTAGCCATATTTTAGCTTATTTTGTATTCTCTCCTCCCTACATCTCCCATGCCCTGCTCAGTGCTCTGTACACGGTAGATGCCAAATAATTGTTTACTGAATTGCAGTGCATCTGTTTATCTCACTCTTCAAGGACAAAGAACAAAGCAGACCAGTTCGATTAAACACATCTCCCATTCTCCCAAATCTTCACCCATTGCCCTCTAGCCATGAGGATGACAACTCTCTGGACTTGGATTGAGAGGAAACATAGGCTTGACTGTCTCCTCTGACACTTACTAGCTGTGAGACCATAGCTTCCTTCTCCACCAAATGGACATAATAACGGCCCTACCTACTTCTCAGGGGGAAATGCTTCATAGACCCAAAGATCATCGACAGGCTAGCATTCCCTAAAACCGTGAGCGTGAGCAGTGGCTGTATTCATTGAGAACTGGGGAATCTGTAGCGCGGTCCAGGTCTGCAAGCCACATTGGAAGCCTGATGGTCCTGGCAGTTTGGGGTCAAATCCAGATGAGATAAAGCCCTTCATCCTCGGGAGTGCCACTGGGACATGTTCTTATACTGCCTGATCACTGGCCAACTTCTGGTGCTGACACAATGAGTCATTAGCTTGGGCCTACAGTGTGGTTTGTCATCCTTGCTAATAATGATTCTTTACATTTGTATAATGCTTTATAGTTTTCAGAGGGTTTTCACTTACACTATCTCCTTTGCTTATCACAGCACTTCTATGAGGGTAGGCAAGGCAGACCTCATAATTCCAATTTTACACAGAGGAGGAAGCTGAAGCACAGAGAGGTAAATAAAGTCATGGGTTTTCTATCACCGGAAGTCTCTGAACTCACTTATCAGAGGGGATTTGCTGTTCAAATGCAGGCTGGGGCTCTATGCTCTCTGAGGACCCCATCCACCTCTGAGTTTCTGTGATTCCTCAACTTACCCAAGGACACAGAGCTACTAGGCCTTCCAATTCCCCAAAAGGTACCAGAGTTTTCTGGCACCCAAATGGGTCTTGTATTTGTCCTGCTGTGAGTGATTATAAGCTGGTGGTACAAGCGCTGTCAGGGAAATATCATGCTGGTGTAATACTCAATACCATCCTCATGACCAGCAACAAGGCCTCGTGGTTCTCACCAACAATGCTTATTAAAATCACCCAGGCCTGTCAGTTTCTCATTATGTGGCGCCTCATCAGGGACAGCTGCAAACCATCACTGAAGGCTTCCTTAACGGCTCTGGCCACATCTAAGGTATGGATCTACCCATTAATCCGCGTCATGCCACATTCTGACGGGTCTTTGAGTTTCGGCTTCAGCTCAGCAAGCCTGCCTTGACACCATGTGGTTCTGATAGCCGATTGACTGAGAACCCTGTCCAAACAGTAAAACCCACATTACCTTGATTTAGAGAGGCAGCCTGGCGCCGGGGAAAAGAGCATGGGATCTGCAAGGCTGGGAGAGGTGGCGGGGGGGGGGGGGGGGCTTGTGTTTGAGCCCCAGTCTGGATGTTCATCACTTCTGTGACCCTGGGCAAGTGCTTCCTCTGTCTGGGCCTCCAATGCATCAATAAAATGAGAGGGTTGTCTAAACCAGGCAGAAGTTCTTAACCTGAGGTCTGAGGACTTCTTTTGCAACTTTCTTTCTGCATTTAAAAACCTGATTCTGAGAAGGGTTCTATAAGCTTCACCAGATCCCACAAAGTGGTCCATGTCGAGAAAGAAGGTTAAGACCTCTGGACTTGGTCATCTCTAAGGTTTCTCCTGACTCTTAATCCTTTGACCTTCCCATTGGCCCCTGAAGCCAGGTGCATTTGAAAAAAAAAACTTTAATACCCCAGAAAAGTTTCTTTCAAATTGGGGGGGGCATGTGAAGAGCTGCAAAATGGAAAAGAATAGAATCCAGATGTAGATAACAATAGCTACATGGAGTAAAAACAGTAACAACACTCCCCAAAACATTTTATCAGAGGGAAGAGAAACTAAGGAATGTCCATTTTAGTTCCTAGGAAAGTCCCACCTAACCTGATGAAATACTAGGTCAAGGATTTTGATGTTGCTCAGTTGTTCCAGTTATATCTGACTCTTTGTGACCCCGTTTGGGGTTTTCTTGGCAAAGATACTGGAGTGATTTGCCATTTCCTGGCAGAAGAGGAAACTGAGGCAAACGAGATTAAGTGACTTGCCCAGGGTTACACAGCTAGTAAGCATCTGTGGTCAAATTTGAACTCAGGACCTCCTGACTCCAGGCCCTGAGTTCCATCCACTGCACAGCAGACCAAGGACCTCTAAAAACACCCAGGGGGATTGGGACTCTAATAAAAACAATTCACAGTTCCATTTCACTTTAAGGCTTTAAAAGGGCTTTCTTAGAATGCTAGGAGGAAATACAAATATTATTACCTCCATTTCACAGATAAACAAACCAAGGCAGAGAGATTAGATGGTGGCTCTAGATCACACAGTGAGTGCTAGGAACACAACCGGAAATCTTGGTTTTCAGGCCCCAAGACCGGGACTCTATTTAACAATCCAGTATTCCAAAGAGACAGTAGCAAGCAGGTGGTTTCAACCAAATCCTCGTGTGCTAACCGACTCAGCTAAGTAGCCACATTCACCCACAGAGACGTTGCTCACAAAGGCACGTGTTTTACTAAAAGGCTTGGGTGGGGGGGCGGCGCGTGCTTGAGAGTGCGCGCGCGCGCACACACACACACACACACACACACACACACACACACACACACACACACACAGTCGGGTTAGGCAGGAAGAATTCTGCCTTCTTTTCTCCAGCTTGGGGACTGGCCAAATTCCGGCCCGGCTCTGCCTTGGCCTGCTGACAGGGTGTGGGTTTGTGGTATCCCAGGTCATTCTCTGTCTGGAGCACCCGGGGGAGGTCACGTGAATCTTGAAGCCCATCCAGAGGTTTGAAGAATAGTGGCATCATCAAACCCGGGACCTCAGAAAGACTTACGAGATCACAGGGAGGAGAAGCTCAATCCCTGCTTGCTGCACTCAATTAGTCCAGTCCTTTTCTTTGACACAAGGGACCCGGAAAGGCTGCTAGACAGATGTTGTTCAGTCGTCCTTCAGTTGTGACCCTGTGGACCACACTGTCCACGGGTTTTCCTGGCAAAGATACTGGAGTGCTTTGCCATTTCCTTCTTCAGTGGATTAAGGCAAACAGAGGTTAAGTGGTTTGCCCAGGGTCACACAACTAGTAAGTATCTGAGGCCAGATTTGAACTCAGGTCTTCCTAACTCCAGGCCCAGCACACTGTCCACTGAGCCATTTAGCTGCCTCCTTTAGACTAAGGGGCCAAATCTAATAAGATAAATTTAAGAGAAAAAGGAAAAGTCCTATATTTGGGCTCAAAAAACAAAACAAAACAAAAAACAAAACCCAAACTTAAATTCCCAATACAAGACAAGAAAGACAAATTTGTGTAACAAGTTCTTGGGTGGGGGGCATCTGTGTGCATCAGCAGTAAGGTGTCAGAGGCAAAAAACCTTCTGCCAACTGAGGTACATTAAAAGAAGAATCGTGTCCAGAATGTAGGAGGTGACAGTCCCAGTGTCCTCTTCTACTCAGGCCTCATTTGAACTGCTCTACTCAGTCCTGGCACCCCCATTTCAGGAGAGGCCTGGGTGAGCTGGAGAACATGCACAAGAGGGTTGCCAGGACCATCAGGGCACTGAAGACCATGAGACCATGCCAAATGAAGAGGGACGATGATGCTTTGTCTTGAAAACAGGACACCTGGAGGAGGCAAGTCCCAATCACCATCTTCAGGTGTTTGAAGGGCTCTCCGTTGTGGGAGGGATTCCGTATTTGATTTGTTCTCCTTGGTCCCAGAGGGAAGAACCCCAGGAGAGTAATGAGTAGAAGACACACAGAGAAACAGATTGAAGCTAGACAGAAAGAAAAACTCCCCAAGCATAAGAAGCATCCAGAAATGGTATGGCTTGGTTTAGAAGATAGTTTTTTTTTCTCTTCAGAGATCCTGGAAGCCTGGTTGACCACTTGTTGGGGATGTGATGGAGGGGATTTGGGGTCAGTCCCAGCTCAGTCTAGATGACTTCTGAAGACCCTTCCCTCTCTGTGGCCTAACCCAAAAGGTAGTGAATCTGGAGCCCAAAGATCTGGATTCGAATCCTAGTCTGCTATGAATTAGCTGTGAGATTTGGGGCAAGTTCATTTCCCTCTCTGTGTCTCATTTCCTCATCTGAATGATGAAGGGGTTGGTCTAGTTGACTTTATGGCCCTTTTAGCCCTAATCCAGACAGTCAAAGACTACACTTGAGGACCTAGAGGGCCACATGTGGCCTTGAACCTTCAGGTTCCCCACCCTTGAGCTAAACCCTATGATATGATCCTACTACAGTCAGGGTAAGGACTAGGAATCAGTTCTTCTGTTTCTCCACTTCAATGGCACTGTAGGTCCTCTACACCATCAGCCCAGTGGTCTCAATTGACTCTCAGACTACATGTGACTGAAAAACCCTTTGGCCCCTGTAACCTAGTTAAAGAACATGCAAGGGAGGAAGGAGCAGTGGGGAAGGTGCTGCCTTCAGGACCATGGCAAGAGACTACTACCTTTCCTGTTCCCCATCCACCACCCCCTTCATATGTGAAAATGTAGGACAGAAGGAAGGAAGGAAGGGAGGGAGGGAGGGAGGAAGGAAGGAAGGGAGGGAGGAGGAAGGAAGAGAAAGAAGGAAAGAAGGTATGGAGGGAAGGAAGGAAGAGAAGGAAGGAAGGAAGGAAGGAAGGAAGGAAGGAAGGAAGGAAAGGAGGAAGGGAGGAAGGAAGGGAGGAAGGAAAGGAGGAAGGGAGGAAGGAAGGGAGGAAGAAAGGAAGAAAGGGAGGAAGGGAGAGAGGGAGGGAAAGAAGGAAGGTATGGAGGGAAGGAAGGGAGGGAAGAAGGGAGGGAAGAAGGGAGGGAGGGAAACAAGGAAGGAAGGAGGGAAGAAAGAAGTAAAGGAAGAGAAAAGGGAGCGGGAGAGGAAAGACTGAGAGACAAAGAAAAAAGGAAGGAGGGAAAGAAGGAAGGAAGGAAGGAAGGGAGGGAAGGAGGGAGGAAAAGGAAGGAAGGGAGGGAGGGAAAGAAGGAAGGCATGGAGGGAAGGAAGGGAGGAAGGAGGGAAGAAAGAAATAAAGGAAGAGAAAGGGGAGAGGGAGAGAGAGACTGAGAGACAGACAAAGAAAAAAGAAAAGAAGGAAGGAAGGAGGAAAGCAGGGAAGGAAGGAAGGGAAGAAGGGAAGGATGGAAAGAAGAAAGGAAGGAAGGAAGGGGGAAGAAAGAAGTAAAGGAAGCAAGGGAGGAAGAGAAAGGGGAGAGGGAAAGAGAAACTGAAATACAGACAAAGAAAAAAGGAAGGAAGGAAGGATGGAAGGGAGGGAGGGAGGAAGGAAAGAAAGAAAGAAAGAAAGAAAGAAAGAAAGAAAGAAAGAAAGAAAGAAAGAAAGAAAGAAAGAAAGAAAGAAAGAAAGAAAGACAATGAGGCAGGGAAGGACATAGAAAGAGGGTGAAGGAGAAACAGAGAGATAGAGGCAGAGGTGGAAAGCAAGTCAGAGATTCAGGGAGAGAAAACAAGCCCTCCTGCGTCCAGCCTGTCCCCATCAGAAGGATGCCTGAGCCCAGCTCTGCCAAACCCCCCGGCTAGCAGCAGGCCTGGAGAATAAACATGTCACAGTGAGGGGAGCCGCCAAGGAGCCAAGAACCGCCGGAGGCCTGTAAACAGTCTCTCCTCTCTTGGCCACAGGGTCGGGGCCCACCTCTCTCAGGCCGGGAATTAGCACTTTGTCTGCCATAAATAAAGGGCAGCCTGAGACTTGGGGAGAGCAGAAGGAGGAGTGAAGAGGGGGAGGGGGCAGAGGAGGAAGGTGGGGAGGTTGAGAAGGGAAAAGACAGGAGCCAAGGGTCTCCATCCTAGCCCTGGGGGCTGTGCCTGGTGGGTTTTTTTTTTCCTTTTAAAACTAGGCAGGGGGAGATTATGAATGAATATGACTGTGTGGCCAGACCCTGGAGACTTTCAGCATGGCCAGCAGCAGAGACAAGCTGCCTCTGGTTAAAACAAAAAACAAAACTGAGGAAAAAAGAATTTTTAAAAAAGCTGCTTCTTTGCTTTCCTTAAGGCTCTCACAGCCTTGTCAGAAGGGAGATAAGGTACCTTTTAAAATGATTACTGGCCCTTCCTGGACCATATCATTAAGAATAATTATCCCCATTGCTACAGGCCATTTTGACTTCTTTAGGAGCTCCCAAATAAGGGGGCTCCCTCTTCTGATACAGGTCAGTACCTTCTCTGCACCTTGGAGCCAAAGAGAATTACCTAGAAAGCTTCAAAGTTAACTGAGTTGTTAAGGGACAGATCTGCCAGAAGAGACACTTGAACTCAGGTGCTTTACAATTTTAGAGACTACCACTGAGATTCTCCTCCAATACTGCCACTTTTGAGGTGACCCAGGATTCTCAAAGGTTATGCCAGAAAAGTCAGTCAGCCAAAAAGCGTTTATTAAGTGCCTACTATGTGTTAGGCTTTTATTAAGTGCCTACTATGTGTCGGGCACTGTGCTAAGCAGTAGGGATACAAAGAACAAGTCCCAGCAGCCCATGGACTCTTTCTCTTATCAGAGGACCAGCCTCACTAAGTCTGGATTTATTAAAGGGTCACGATTTTTTTTCCCTTGGCTATGGTGATTCTTGAAAACAATCTGCCACACCATGAAAAGGCTGATATCCAAGTCAGTGCCCTTTAATGTAATCACAGATCCTCAAAGCATTTCTAAAGACTCTTGGGATTAAAAAAAAGAAAGTATCTTCCGTAGAAACATGTGGAAGATGGTTTATTATTCCCACCCCCATTTTACAGATAAAGAAACTGAGGCTCAGAGAGTGAAATGACTTGATCAGAGTTATTCAGGTATGAGGTATCAGAGCCAAGGTTGGAACCCAAGACTCCAAGTCCAGTATACTTGCACCCAACAAACCACTTATGTTTGGAGATAACGGGCAGGACCTTGACAGAAGCTTTCTGAAACTGATCATCCCATCCTCTCGTGTTCTGGAGTCACACATCACCTAAGACCCATCTCAGGAACTAACCACCAGAGGACAGGAGGATTTAAACGTGAAAAGAGTGCTTCACATACAGTAGTTGCTTAGTAAGTGTCTGCTGAAATGAAATTTAATCGAGGCACAGAAATCTCGGGAGTTCAGGGTTGAAAGGGACCTCATAGGCCACCTCATCCAATATGTAGCTGAACTGGAATCCATTCACGCCTTTCCTTGAAGACCTCTGATGATGGGGGAATCACTACCTGATGGAGCAGTCCATTCCATTTTTGGAGAACTCACTTCCATCAAGGTTAAACTGGCGAATTTGCAAGTTCCACCCATTCCCAATAGCCACGCCCCATGGGGTGGGGCAGAGTAAGTCCCAGACTTCTTCCATATAGCAGTCATTCAAAGACATGAAGACAGATACCACACCCTCTGTAACTCCTCTGTTCTCCAGGCTAAGCACCCCCAGGTCCTTCCCTTGATCTTCATGGGGTAGGATTTCTAGGTATCAGGAAGACTGGAGTCATAAGACTCAGGTGTTGTCTTGGCTTGGCCACTTACTACCTGGATGACCCTGGGAGGGCCACTTTCCCAGTGGTGGCCTCGCAGTATAGAGAGATGGAAGGGACCTTGGCAACCCCTGTTTCCTCATCTGTGATGAAATGATCGCTCAGACCCTGCCAGCTTTTACAGCCTGTCAAGGCAGAAATCAAAGAGGGATGATGTGTATCCCAGCTCTTGCCCTTGAGGTCAAAAGGCTAAAAGAAAGGACCCCCTGAGGAGACTCCCAACCCCGAAACTCAGTTCTGATCCTGCTTCCCAAGCAGAGAATCCTTCTCTGTTGTACTGACATGAAGCTGGCTGCGGGGCCAGAGAAAGCCCAGATTCCCTGGTGAATGCACAGATGTTCTGGCCTGGAGACAGGAGGAGGGAGAGAGTGGAGAGGGGCTGGCTCCATCCCCCTTTCAGAGAAGTTAGCTGGGGCCAGGAGGCCTGCAGAGTATCCGTGGAATAAAGAAGGGCCTGGTTTTTCAGCCTCTCTTCTTCTCCCCTTACTCCCCTTACCCCTCAGATCTGATCTTAGGCTTGAAGGATAAGAGTTTAGTCTTCCTGCCAGGGGCTGTGTTAACACTGCAGATTTTTAGCAGGGGGGTGGGGGGGAGGGTTGGGAAGAGCAGGCAAGAAAGAAAGGAAAACCAAAAGAGAAATTGCGTGTGATTTCTAGTCAGGTTAATGACTGCAGTTACTCCCTCGGGATCAGCAGATGAACAAAAAAGCATCTTCTACCTCCCCCTTCTTTCCCCACCCCCCACTTATCTCAAGTCTCTAGAAAGAATTTGAACACAGATGAATTTTCCTAGTGGCCAACTGTTCCCTACCAACCCCTCAACTCAGCAGCTTTTCCCCTTTCCCTCCTCGGACCCTCCCCTCGCCATGCCCACGGACACCCCACTGCTATTTTCAGACAATGGAGGATAGAGATCTGTCTTGGGAGGCAGAAGTCCTAGGGCTGAAGTCTATTGACTGTCTCTGTGTGATCTTGGACAAGTCATTCTCCTCTTTGAGACTCAATTTCCTCCTCCAGAAAATGGGCTTTTAGAACCAGATGATCACTAAGATTCCTTCCAGCTCAAAATGCTCTTTATCTGTGAATGCCACTGCTCCCACATTCTGGTGCCTCGCCTCCACTGCCATCCAAAAGGACTCCCCTCCAAACAGCAGTCAAGGGTTGGGGGAGATGCTGCCGGTAGCCCCCCGCTGCATACACAAGTAAAGCTACTACCCTTGTAATGTCATTGGTCCTCTCTGAGGACAAAGGAACAAGCCCTGGGAAATCTGTGCCAGGCTGGCCCCATCACTAACAAAGGGTGACCTCATCTCTCCCCCCCCTCCCCATTTTGGGAAAAACATTCTAGGAAAAAAACAGTCCAAAGAATTTCTTTGTGGGCATCCTGGTGGGGGTGAGTGTTATGAGGACTGTCAGAGTCAGAAAGCCTGATTGATGGGGAGTTCTAAACAAGACACTATCTAAAAGCAGATTCTAGATTCAAAAACAGATGGCCTGTGCCAGAAAGATGTCAGAACAGAGGAGGAAGGGGTCTACAACAGGACCCCTCCACACTCCCATAGCCCCAAGCACACACTCCACCCTGAAGGCGTTTGCTGGATCACATTCTAAGATCCCAGGTTCTGCCATCATTCATTCATTCATTCATTCATTCACTCATTCATTCATTCACTCATTCATTCACTCCATTCATTCACTCATTTATTCATTTACTCATTCATTCATTCAACTAACATTTATCGAACACTGTATGTACAGGCTACTGTGAAGGGGGCCAGGGACACACAAAGCTCAGAGCTCATGACTTCCTCAGGTGGTGTCCAGTAGGAACTGTAGTACTATATGGCAGACAACTTTGGACAGATCTATCCATCTATCCATCAGCCAAGTACCTGAGCCCAAACTCTTATCACCTGAGCACCTATCTACCATGTGCCCATCTTGGTGCTAGGCAGTGTGAGAATACGAAAGGAATGCTATGCAAGACATATGTCTGGCCCTAATCTAGATGTGAAAATAAAACTAAACCACCCAAATCAATAGAACAAATGGTGATAAACCTTGCAATGCTTATTCTGAGGAGAGAAGGAGATGTACACAAAAGGGAAAGGAAAGGACAGGGAGAAAATGAAGGTCCTGAGGGCAGTTGTAAATGAAGAGCAGCTTCTGGTCCAAAGCCACAGAGCCAGTATGTGGCAGAGCTAGGATCCCAATCCAGGCCCCTCTGACTAAGTCTAGAATAATTTCTCACCTCCTTAACCTCTTTCATTGTTGTTCAGTCTTGACCCCATTTGGGGCTTTCTTGGTAGAGGTACTGGAGAGGTTTGCCATTTCCTTCTCCAGCTCATTTTACAGATGAGGAAACTGAGGCAAACAGGGTTAAGTGACTCACCCAGGGTCACACAGTTAGGAAGTGACTGGTGGCAGATCTGAACTCAGGTCTTCCTGATGCCAGGCCCAGGGCTCTCTTCACTGCCCTTAACCTCTACTTCTCCTTAACTGCTCTTCAAATGTCTACATCCCTCCTGAGATCTCACAAGGTAACATGTTTGTATCCCTGATGTAAAGGGTTCCCCAAACAGAACCCTGTCTTTGAATTAAGCTAGAACTAGCTAAAACACAGAACCCTGAATTGAGAAAAACTAAAGGACGGGAGAGGCTAACTTGAGGGACATTCTATTCAAACACCGATAAATCTTTTAGCGGAATAGAGAAGAGGGGAAAATAAGCAGGAGAGAAATGAAGAATTAGAACTTGGTGAACAAGCTTACCTTGTTCTTGGCTTAGCCAAATAGCTTTTTATAAAATAAACACAGCGAGACACTTTATTTTTTACACTCAAAGAACATGTTTATATTTCAAAATAAATAAGTTTCCCTAGAGACTTAAAAAAAAAAAAAAACAACCCAGTGTTTTCACACATTTCTCCTGGAGAGTCCCAATGGAGCCCACGCCCTCGGCCGGCTGATTTCATGCTAGCAAAGGGAAGCATTTATCACATTGGGCCACGATGGGTGGCTTAGGTTCTAGGAACGGGCAGAACAAACTGAGTCAAATTGTCAACTAATTTTATCATTGGAAGGAACCTGGGAGACCCTTTAGCCTAGCAGGAGTGGGGAACCTGTGGCCTCGAGGTCACATGTGGCCTTCCAGGTCCTTTTGACCCAGTCCAAGTTTTATAGAACAAATCCTTTTATGAAGGGGATTTATTCTGTGAGGTTTGGATTCAGTCAAAGCACCGCACTTGAGGACCTAGAAAAGGTAAAGAAGGATCCTTGGCCCATATACTGCCCTAGAAAGCCACATGTTAACATTATCTATGTTTTATTTCTTTTGTTAATTTTGTTTATTTCTTTTGTTATTTTGGGTTTTTTGTTAAATATTTTCATTTCTTTTGTTGTTTTTGTTTATTAGCTTATTTCTTTGGTTAAATATTTTCTCAGTTCCCTTTAGAACACAGAATGTCAATGTAATCTGGTTCTGGAGCATTAGGGAGTGTTTGTGGACCCCATATGAGGCATATTAGACTCCTCTGCCCCAGGTTACATTTTTCCATTTCTATTGTAGTTTGATAATCTGGCTTGGCCTTCAAACGTGCCCCCCCGCCCCCACCTTTCCAGTCTTCTAACACCTTACATTTCCCCAACTCTGGGACCCAGCGACACCGGCCTCTTGGCTGTCTTTGGAACAAGACCCTCCACTTCCTGACTCTGGACATTTTCTCTGGCTATTCCCCTGATTTCCTTCTCTGATTTCCTTCAAGTACCTGCCAAAATCCCACCTTCTACAAGAAACCTTTCCTGATTCTCTTAGCCTTCCCTCTGCTGAGGATTTCCTAAAACTTATCTTATCCTGTTTATAGTTTGTTTGTACATAATTGTTTGCATGCTGTCTCCCCCATTAGGCTGTTCCTTGAGAGCACGGGCTGTGGTTTTGCCTTTTTCTACATCCCCAGCACTTCTCAAGAGCCTGGCCCATAGTAGGAGCTAAATTAATGTTTGTTGACTGATTTCTTTGCTGGGTTTTTTCTTGCAGCTGTGGACCTACAATTTACAAGCCTCTGCCCCAGCCACCCAGGGAAAAGCCTCAGCAGGCAGTGACCTTTAAATTCAGTTTAAAATGGATTTTGCTGATGTTAAGAAAAGATTCACTTGAATTTTGAATGAGAGAAAGAAGATTCAGGCCTACCCGAGCTGAACCATCACCTCACGCAAAGGGACAACCTTAGCAGGTAACTTCATGGGTCCTAATCTTTTCAATATGAGAATATATTTTTAATGACTAAAAATTTCTCAGGCCCTTTTCCTCCATAACATTTGCATTATTATATGTATTGACTGAGAGATGACAAAATGACAATGCTTAGGTACACCTACAGATTTGAGGAACTTTTGAAAAGTAACTCTAACCTTCTTCCTCCCCTATCTGGACTAGGGAACAATGATTCATTCACCTAATTTAAGTAATTGTTAGAAATCAGGAAAAGTGTCTGTAGGTTTGCCTGTCAGATCATAGAGAGTCACTGAGGACCTAGGATGTTAGAGTCAGGAAGGCCCTCAGAACAGAGAATGTCAGAGCTGGGAGGGCCCTTAGAACTCAGAATGTCAGAGCTGGAAAAGCTCTGAGAACACAAAATGTCAGAGCTGGAGGGCCCTTAGAACACAGAATGTCAGGGCTGGGAGGGGCCTTAGAACACAGAATGTCAGAGCTGGGAGGGCCCTCAGAACACAGAATGTCAGAGCTGGGAGGGCCCTCAGAACACAGAATGTCAGGGCTGGGAGGGGCCTTAGAACACAGAATGTGAGAGCTGGAAAAGCTCTGAGAACACAAAATGTCAGAGCTGGAGGGCCCTTAGAACACAGAATATCAGAGCTGGGAAGGACCTTGGAACATAGAGTGTCAGAGCTGGGAGGGCCCTTAGAAGACAGAATGTGAGAGCTGGGAGGGCCCTTAGAACACAGAATGTCAAGAACAGAATGTCAGTACTGAGAGGGCCCTTAGAACAGAGAATGTAAGGGCTCCAACTTCCTATATAGATGAGGAAACTGAGGCTCCCAGAGATCCAATCAATCAACAGGCATTTATTAAGTGCCTGCTGTGTGCCAGGTACTGTGCCCCAGGTGCTGGGGGCACAAATATGAAGATTGAAACAATTCCAGCCTGCTAAGGTTGGGGGCAGACAGCCCTAGGACCAGAATCAAGGACTCACAGTCCAGTGTTCCTGGGTGACTCCCACATTGTAATCGACACTCCACTCTGGAATAAATTTCTCACTTCTCTTAGTCCATCTTGGGCAAACCGCTTAACTCTGCCCCCATTCCAAACTTCCCTATCTCTGCACAAGACATGACCATCCTCCCAATGAACTTGGCCCATAACCTCAGAGTTATCGTCTCTTCCCTCTCGTTCATAATCCAGATTTATGAAGTGCTTACCATGTGCCAGGCACTGTGCTAAGCAGTGGGGATTCCAATGCAAAAGCAAGACCGTCAGGGCCCTCGGGGAGCTCCTATAGGAGAAGACATCGCATTTGGGGGAGGGGCAGGGTAAGAGAAGGGAGTTTCAGTCTGTGGAATCTCAGGATGATGAGCTGACCCAAAATGCAGTCAACGACCATGCAGAAACAATGGTGGCTCTGATACGACTGCCTAGAATGGAGTAGGCCCTTAATAATAACTTGGTGAATGATTAATTACTATATCCTGAGTAAGAGACAGAAAGGAGTTGGATATGGGACAGATGGCAAGATAGCTGGTGTGGACAGCTGGGTGGTATCAAATCGCTGCTATTAAACCTCTCCGGGTCTCAGTTTCCTTATCTGTAAAATGGGGATAACTATATAACTCACAAGAGTTGGTGTGAAAATTAAATGGAATAACAGATTTAAAAGCAAGTGAAAAGCATAAAGAATCAGGCCTGAAGCTAATACCTTGTTTGTGGCCTGGACTCCCTTTGGCAACAGTCCAGTGAGGCCCCTTCTCAGAATCATGTTTTTATGCATAAAATAAAACACATAGCAATATAGAGAGCAAACATGGAAAGGAAACCAAAGGATTAGTGAAAATAAAGATGTGATTTTTTTCCATAAAGGTTCAGGTACCCCCTAAAATCTTTCTACAGACCCCTCGAGGGTCTGAGACCCCAAATTAAGAATCTCTGTTCTAGGTAAACAAAAGTGCTTTGAAGTTGACAAATAACTTTTACAAATAATATTTTACTTGGTCCTCACAACACCCCTAAAGGTATAATTGGATTACTAGTTCTATTTTATGGATTAAAAAACCAAAACCCAGAGCAACTGAATGATTCACCCTTGGGTCACAGGGTTATTTTGTGGCAGAACTGGATGAAAGGGTCAGAGCTCACTCTCATCCTGGCATCCAAAGACTTGAGTTCAAGCACTGGTTGCAACCCTGGTTATTTGTTTGACTTGGGGTGAGTCATTTATCCTCTTTGAGACTCAGTTTCTCTTCTCAGTAAAGTAGCAATGCCATTTGCACTATCTGCCTCCCAGGATTACAATAAGGAGAGCTCTTGCAAGCCTAAAAATACCATTCAAATGGCAGTAATATTATTAATATTATCATTATTATGATGACGATGATTACTACCACCACTACTATTATTAGCAGGAACCGGGTCTCTGCTCCCTCAGCTTTGTGTGCTGTTTCCATCACACTAAGAGCCAGACTGACTCCCATCTTAGAATTACTCCTGCCTATCCTAGAGTAGATATCAAATGTTGGCCCATTCCAAACAGCAGATGCTAAAGTCTCCTGGCTGCTCATCGACAGGGAGGTCGAGAAGGGCTATTGTCAAAAAAAGAATAGAGATGCTCCCGTCCTGCCCACCCCCCTTCCAGCTACATTTCTTTTCTTCTATCACATCTGGGGAGAGGGCGAGGGTGGTGCTTTTGACCCATCTGACCTTGGATGCCACCATTAATACTTTCCACATGGCCTAGAGGGTGATGACCTTGGCCAGGATGTAGCGGCAGCTGATGTGCCAATGATAACAGGCCCAGCTTGAGGCCAGAACTCAGAGGGCGGGGATGTTCGCTTTCCTCCGTGTTCCCCCCTATCTCGGCTCTGTTTACACAGAGGGTTAGTTTAGCCTGGGCCTGAACTGGGCAGCTTCCCATCCTCTCCAGGCCTGAGCTGTGCTAATGGGAACATCTCTCTTGTTCCCAAACCTCCCTTCCAGCCCTGGCACTGCTGACTCCAACACTCTGGGTCCCATTAGGCCCAAGTCCATTTTAAGAAACCTTTCCAGTGTCAATGGATGGGCCAGTTAAAATCATCCTTGGTTCAGAGGGTGTGTGGAGGAGAGGAGGGAGGGGGAGGGAGGATGGGAGAGGGAGGGAAAAGGTAGGAGAGAGGTATAAGGAATTTTCTCTTTTACCTCCTAATGGGCCAGGGAAGATGACAGATGGGGTGTCATCCCTCCTCACATCCATTATATAAACAGCCAATTACAGTATTCTGCAATCAGCCCCTTTGGGCTTTATCCTGTCAATGTTTCACCTCGGGTCACCAGACTCAGGCTGAACGCAGGGTCTCAGACAACCCTTTTCTCTGAGAGATAGAAGAAGCTGATGAGTAAAGAAATACGAATAGCTAGCATTTCCATGGTACTTTTACTAGTACAAAGTCTAACCACAACCTGCCCCTCTCCCAGAAGGTAGTGACAGTATTCGTACTTCCATTTCACAGATAAGGAAACTAGTCTTAGCAGAAATGACCCACCCAGGGTCACACAGTAAATGTCTTTGAACTCCTGTCTTCCTGACTCCAGGCCTAGTGCCACTAGCTGACCAATTTGGTTTATGCCTACTTAGCCCTAGAGCAGGAGAGGATGATCTAGAATACTGGTTCTGAACCTGGGGACCATGGAGAGGTTTTGGGGGGGGCATCTACAAGCTTGGTCGGAAAAAAATGTTATCTTTATTTTCACTGACCTCTAACTGAAACTTTGCATTTATTTCAATTATTTTTAAAAAGCATTCTGAGAAGGCTTCACCAGACTACCACAGGGGCTGGTGCCAAAAAATGTCCTTTCGGTCTAGAAGGAACCCTGGCCTGGAAGGTGGAAGACTCACATTCAGGATCTGGCAAGTAATTCCCCCTCCCTGGATCTCAAATTCCTCATCTCTAAAATGGGGCTACTGATCCTCTCCCTGTCAGTGAGAACCAAAGCCAATAATCTATTTGAAAGTGCTTCCTGCGATGGAAAATATTAGGCCAACAGAAGGGATTATTATAAGCCCTTTGTGTTCAGTTGCCCATCAAATGATCATAGGGTTTCAGGCTGAATGAGACTAGAAATCCTCCAGTCTCACTTCACATCCGCCTTTGAGAGAAGGAAACTGCCCTCTGAGAGGGAGTGAATGGCCCGAGGATCCGCAGCTGGTCAGCCGGGAGCTGAAGGAGATTCAAACCCAGGTCGTCTGGAGCCGGATTCTGAGCCTCTCCCAGTGCGCCTCGCTGCCTCTTTCTCCATCACATTGAGCAGGAACAGTCGCAAGGAGTACAGTGATTACTCCCTTGGACCCATTCCCAGACCCGCTAAGCCTAGGCTCCTCCTTGTCCACAGGGTTTTTCTTAACGCTCACATTGGACCCGAAAGTCTCCGCAGCACAAAGCCATGAGCCCCGCAGCCCTTCCAACATCTCGCTGGAGGACGATGAACAGAAGGCTGCGTGTCTCCCCTGCCCAAACCACTAATCTGAACTCTAAGCTGCTGTTGTCCCATGACGGAGACTGTCCAGCCAAAGCCGGGAGTCCGGGCCCCACGCAGCCCAAAGGACAGATATTTCACCAAATGGACCATTACCTAACCCCCCTGCACCGTGGGGCTCTGCTGCAACCTCTAAATAGCCCCTCTGACCTTTTCCCTCCAGTCCGCACCCCGACCTTGGCTGCCACCCTGCCCAGGCTCAGGGGGGACCGCTAACCTCTCCAACCGCCTTCCTACCTTTTTTTTCTTTCTGCCTGCAAATCCCCCCCAGCCACTAACACAATCTCACTGAGGCCTCTTGGGCGGCGTGTTTGTCAGAGAGAAAGAGAGCTCCCTCCCCGCCACCCCCCACCTCCCAACCCCTCACCCTGCCCCAGTTTGTATAATGACTGTTGAAAGCTCCCGGGGTTATATCAAAGGTCGAGGACAGCCCATGAGACCCACAGATGCCAAAGCTCTTGGATCTCTTGGAAAGAGAGAAAACAGGGAGGGCACTAAGTGTGGAGGCAAAGATCATTTGGCCCCCAGGACGCAGCAGAGGGCTCCAGTCCAAGAACCAAAGCCTGAACCGGCGCTGTCTGTCTGTCTGTCTGCTTCCCCTTCGCTCCCTCTGGCACCTCTTCCTCATTCCTGCCCTCCCTCAAGAGTTTTCTCTCTCTCACTCATTTTCCACCCCCCCCCCGCCCCAGTCCCTCCTTTTTTCCCTCATTCCTCCTTTAATCTCTCCTTCCCTTCTTCCTCTTTTATTTTCTCTTCTTCCCTCCCTCCCTTATTCCTCTTTTATTCTGCCCTTCCTTTCTTCCCTCTCCCTTATTCCTCCTTTACTCTCTTTATCCTTCCCTTCTTCCCTCCCTCCCTTCTTCCTCCTTTATTCTGCCCTTTCCCTTATTCCTCCTTTACTCTCTTTATCCTTCCCTTCTTCCCTCCCTCCCTTATTCCTCCTTTATTCTGCCCTTCCTTTCTTCCCCCTCCCTTATTCTTCCTTTACTCTCTTTATCCTTCTCTTCTTCCCTCCCTCCTTTATTCCTCTTTTACTTGCTATCTTTCCCTTTGCACCTCTCCTTATTCCTTCTTACTCTTTCTTCTTCCTTTCTTACCTCTCCCTTATTCCTCCTTTATTCTTCCCTTCTTCCTTCCCTCCTTTATTCCTCTCTTATTCTCTTTCTCTTTTCCCCCTCCCTTATTGCTCCTTACTCCTTCTTCTTCCTTTCTTCCCTCTCCCCTTCTGACTCTTTTTTTTTCCTTTCTTCCCTCCCCATTATTCCTCCTTTACTCTCTTCATCCTTCTCTTCTTCCCTCCTTCCTTTATTCCTTTTACTCACTATCTTTCCTTTTCTCCTTCTCCCTCATTCCTTCTTACTCTTTCTTCTTCTTTTCTTTTCTTTCCTCTCCCTTATTTCTCCTTTATTCTTCCCTTCTTCCTTCCCTCCTTTTACTCTCTATCCATACTTTCTTCTCTCTCCCTTATTCCTTTTCCTTTTATCTTTCCCTTTTTCTTCCCTCTTTATTCCTCCTCCTTTATCCTTTCTTTTTCCTCTCTCCTTTATTCCTCCTATACTCTTTCTTCTTCCCTCTCCCTTATTTCTTTTACTTTCTTTATTCTTCTCTTCTTCCTTCCCCCTTTTATTCCTCTTTTATTCTCTATCCTTCCCTTTTCCCCTCTCTCCCTTATTCTTACTTTATTCTTTTATTTTCCCTTCTTCCCTCTCCTTTATTCCTCCTTTATTCTCTTTATCTTCCCTTCTTCCTCTTCTCCTTTATTATCTTCTCTCTCATTGCTTTTATGCTTTTTTGCCTCTCTCATTCACTCCCTCTCTGACAGTTTTTCTCAGCTCAATTCAATTCACCAATTAATTAATTAGTATTTGTTAAGTGTCTATGTGCCAGGCACTGTACTAAGTCCTGGGAATACAACAAAAACAACCCCTGCTCCCAAATGGCTCCCAGTCTAATGGGGGAGAAAACCTGCAAACAACTGGGTACAAACAATATCTGTATGGATAAACTGAGGGGAGTCTCATAGGGAAGGCACTAAAGTTAAGGAGGACTGGGAAAGGCTTCTGGTAGAAGGTGGGACTTTAGCTGGGCCCTGAAGGAAGGTAGGGAAGCCAGGTAATAGAGAGCAGGAGGAAGAGGAGGAGGAGGAGGAGGAAAGGGAGAGAGGGGGGGAGGAGAGGAAGAGAAGGAGGAGAAGGAGGAGGAGGGGGAGGAGGAAGGGGAAGAGAAGAGGAAAAGGAGGAGGGGGAGGAGGAGGAGGGGAAGGAAAATGATGGGGAGGAGGACAAGGGAGGGCACTACAGGTGTGGGCTCAGGTAGCCTGGGAGAACAGTAGGAAGTGGGAGGTCCAGAAACAGCAGAAAGTAAGGTGTTAGGACACTGGAAAGGTAGGAAGAGACCAGGTTATAAAAGTCTTTAAAAACCAAACAGCATTTTAGATTTGATCCTGGAGCTCCTAAGAAGACACTGAAGTTTATTGAAACATTTAACAAGCACCTACTATGTGCAAAGCACTGGGGATAGAAACGCACTTTTCCCCCTCAAAGAGCTTACATTTCACTAGGGACAAGGGGAGAGGCAGGGTATGTTCAGAGGGAAGTAAATACAAGATAATCTTTGAAAGAAGAGAGCATTCCCAAGTTGGGGGAATCAGCCAAGGCTTGCTATGGGACAAAGCCCCTGGACTGAGCCTGAGAGGAAGCCAAAGATTCCGAGAGAAGGAGGTGAAGATGGAGTGAGGGCCTTCTAGACATGCAGGGCAGGCTAGGCAAAGATGGCAGGCTGAGTCCCAGGAAAAGTATGGCAGGAAATATTGCAAATTCAGTATCAAAACGTAGTTTGGAGCCATATTGTGAAGGACCTGCTAGAGTTTTTGTTTTATCCCAGAGGAAATGGTAGGCCATTGATGGTTTTCCAGCAGAGGAGTGAAATGGTCTGGTCTGTGCTTTAGGAAGATTATTTTGGTCACTGTGTGGAGGAAAGATTGGAGAGGAAAGAAACTGAAATCAGGAAGGCCAATTAGATGGCCCATTATAATCATCCAGGCAAGAGGTAATGAGGGGTGGGGCTGTGTGAGTGGAGAGGAAGGGGCACCTGCCAGAAATGCCTTGGAGGCTGAGTCGACAAGACTGAACCACTGACTGAATGTGGGGTTTGAGGGAGAGTAAGGATTAAGCCAAGACTATCAACCTGGGTGACTGGGTGGAGGGTGACACCCTCAAAACAAATAGGGAAGTTGGGAGGAGGGAGATGTTTAGGAGGAAAGATGACGAGTTCAGTTTCAGACTCAGTGAGTTTGAGGAGGGTCTATGAGACATTCGGATGGACATGTTCAGTGGGTAGTCAGCTATGTACAAATGGAGATCAGGAGAGAGAAATGAGGCTTGCTTCTCTCCTTCTTCATTTCCCCTCTAGCTCCCTAATGTTCTCCTTCACTCCCTTTCTGTGTCCTTCCCTCTTATCCTCACATACTCTCCCGCTCTCTCTCTCTCTCCCTCTCTCTCTCTCTCTTTTCTCTCTCTTTCTCTCTCTCTCTCTTTCCCTTCTCCCTTTTCTCTCTTCTCTCTCTCCCTTTCCTCTCTTCTCCATCTCTCCCTCCCTCTAACCCTCTTCTCTCTCCCCCTTCTCTCTCCTCTCTCTCTTTCTCTCTCCCTATTTTCTCTCTCTCCCTTTTCTCTCTTCTCTCTCTTTTCCTGTCTCTCTCCCTCTCTTCTCTCTCTACCTTCTTCTCTCTCTTCTCTCCCTTCCTTCTCTCTTCTCTCTCTTCCTTATCCCTCTGTCTCTCTGTCTTGGCTTGTGTGTCTCTCTGTCTCGTCTCTGCCTCGCTCTCTCCTCTTTCCTTTCTTCTTCTCTCTCTCCTCTCTCTGTCTCTCTATCTCTGTCTCTCTCTATCTCTGTCTCTGTCTCTCTATCTCTGTCTCTCTCTATCTCTGTCTCTGTCTCTCTGTCTCTGTATGTGTGTCTCTGTCTCTATCTCTCTCTGTCTCTTTATCTCTCTGTCTATCTCTGTCTCTGTCTTTCTTTGTGTGTATCTCTGTCTCTCTCTCTTTCTCTCTCTGCCTCTCTCTCTCTGTCTCTCTCTTTGTCTCTCTCTCTCTGTCTCTCTCTGTCTCTCTCTCTCTCTCTCTCTCTCTCTCTCTCTCTCTCTGTCTCTCTCTGTCTCTCTGTCTCTGTCTCTCTCTCTCTCTCTCTCTCCCCCTCTCTCTCTCTCTCCCCTATCTGTCCTCTCTTCTTCCCCTTCCCTGCCCCCTTCTCTGGATTTTCAAGAAGAGGGCAGACTAGTCAAACAAAAATCATATGGAAAAAGCTGGAGAGGAGACCTATCATCGAGGAGCCTGATGAATGCCTTGGGCTGGGGCCAGAGCTGGATTTTTTTCCTATGGGGGAAAGGCTCCCTGTACAGCACAGGGGCTTTCTAACACAAGTCCCTTAATGCAACAGCCCCCAGCCTACAAATGAGTTGCATTCCCGAGGTTCACGTCTAAGTCAGTTTTTTTGCAACTCAAAACACATTTTCCCATGAAACAATGTTATCAAGTGTAGCTAATTTCTCTGTATACCCCATAAAATCTTATCAAACTTCTCAGGTAGTTAAAACACTGTCCATTTGCCATTTTTAGAAAAATTTGTGGAAAATTATATTGTGGCAAAAAATAGTTCCTTAAGAGAACAATGATAAAACATGAAGTAATACTTCTCCTGAATGCTGTTTGCCTGAGGGGGGAAAGCAGATTTAATTGGGGAAAGATAATAAATCCCAGAATCTCAGAGTTACTCAAGACCCCAGAGGTCATATAACCTGGACTGAGCCATGTCTGGTGACCCAGAGGTCACCCTGGAGGTCTAGTACAAACCCTACCTAACCAAGAGTCCCCTCGAACATTCTCAACAAATGATCCTTCCACCTCTGCTGGAAGGCCTTGAGTAGAGGAGGACTCAGTAGATCCTGAGGCAGCCCGTTCTATGATGGGATAGTTTTAATTACTACGAAGTTTTTCCATTTCCATTTCTATTTTCCATTTCCACTAGTTAGGCCCTTTGGAATCAAACTGAATAAAGCTAAGACCTCTTCCACATGACATCCTTTCAACTAAATGAAGACTGTTATCACGTCTTCCCTAAACCACTAGGCTATGCTGCTCCATTTTCTTCAACTGATCCAGTGATCATGGTCTCCAGGGTATTTTACAAACAAGACGCTCCATCTCTCAGCTCTGGACATTCTCTCTGGCTGTCTACCATGCTCCATCTCTCTTTCCTCCTCTCCAACTACTGACCTCCCTGACTTCCTTTTAGTCCCAACTAAAATCCCAACTTCTAACAGGAAGCCTTCCTCATTCCCTCTTAATTCTGGTACCTTTCCTCTCTTAATTATCTCCTATTCATCACGGACATCACTTGCTTTGCATATATTTGTCTGCCCCATTTGATTGTAACCAAGGACTGTCTTTTGCCTCTTTTTGTATCCTTAGGCCTTAGCATAGTGCCTGGCACATAGTAGGTGTTTACTGATTGATCCCCATTTGGCATGATCTCAAGGCCTTTCACAATCTTGGTCACTCTCTTATGGACATACTCCAGTCTGTCAATGTCTATCTTAAATCCTTAAATCCTTAAATCCAGAGCCGAGTTCCAGGTGTGGAATGACAGGGCAGAATACAGTGGTATCACTCTCTGCTTTTCAAAAGTGGGAAGTAAATTGAAACTAGTATGGTGATCCTCATAGGCATATCTCTACCAAGGAAAAAGAGAACCATATATTTGGAAGTAGAGTAGCCAGAACCACCAGCCTTAAAAGCTTTCAGAATGCCCACAGGCAAACCCATAATCAAAGGAAAAAAATCACAGTTGATAAGAATAGTTCTACTGATTCTTATCAGCCATGCTTTTTTCTTTCATCCAGACATGTGATTTCTACTTTCCCATCTGTAAAATGTGGATAATCCTATTCAAATTACCTACTTTGAGGGTAGTTGAAAGTATTTTCTAAAACATAAAACTCTATAGAAATTTGAGTTATTATCATTACCTAAGGGAAGTCACATGCCAGTTGTGGAGCTGGGATTAGAATTTGCAATCCATTCCTGACCTGCGATGGCCTACTGTGTTACATGGTCTTCTGTAGGAAGTAGCCAGGCTAGAGATATGACTGGGGAGGTCACCTGGGGCTATGATCAGGAAGCGAACCTGACAGATGGCTTAACTTGCTAACTCAAAAGCATGGGTCAGCTAGAAGAATTGGAATAACCTCTAAAAAATTCTAGTGATGGTTCCTTGAGAAGAAACACATAGCACAGCAGGGAAGGCTTCGGACTTAGGAGCCAGGAGGACCTGAGTTCACTCAGACACTAGTTATGTGATCCTGTGCAAGTTCTTTAATTTCTGTTTGCTTTGCTTTAGTAATCTCTAAAATTTGGGTTCTCAACTCGATGGCCTCTGTGCTTCCTTCCAACTCTAATTCTGTGCTCCTATGCTTCCTGGTTCTAGATCTCACTTCTCTCCTTTGAAAAATAAATAGGTTGGACTAAATAACCTTTCAAATTCCTTCCAGCTCTCAGGAGTTTATGATGATGACATAGTGGGACAGAGTGGGTCTTCAGCAAGTTCTAATTGCCTCTGAATCACCAGCTGGTCATCTCCTTTATGCCTCAGCAGGTCAAAGCATCACACTTCTAACTTCTAGGTCAAGGTATCCTGAAAGGCAAAGAGGTCAGGAGTGGTGGCTTCTCCCTGGTACACCCTAAATTGACTATACCAGTAAACACCAGTCTCTAGCCAATGCCCTATGGAAGACCAGGAGAACTCAATAGTTTCAAATCATAACGGATACAACACCCAGTACCCACAAACACACACCAAGTGACCTCACCAACAGGAGAAGCAAGGGGCCAACTTTCCTAGTATCACTGGCTTTATTTGCCAACTGGGAGCCCTGAGACATGCGGTCATAGTTGTCAGGCATGCCACCTCTGAGTTTGGTGGAGGGAGAAAAGAGTCATACCTCAACATCAAAGAGATTTATTTTTTAGTTTGGCCCCAAGTCCTAAATAGATGATGTTTCTGAGAGGCAGCGGAGTACAGAAGAAAGATTAATGACCTCAAGAAGAAGGAAGCAGAAATGACCAAATCTGAGCATTGGAAGAGACCTCGGAGGTCATCTCCTAGAATAGAAATCCCCTCCACAACACCTAGCTTTCATCAGAAACAAGGAATCCATGGTCAGTTATGCTGGCCCCATTTTAAGATGGGTGGAAACAAGATGGAGCTAGTTTGGTGGAAAAGAGGGCAGGCAGGAGATGAATGGAAAGCATGCTATGTGAGGATCGGCTAGAGGAACTGGGGATGGCGAGCCTGGAGAAGAGAGGACTTTGGGGGAGAGAGAAGACAGCAGTCTTCAGGCATCTGAAGGACTATCATGTGGAAGGAGGGTAGGCTTTGGTACCAGAGGGCAAAACCAACAAAAAGAGGTGTAACTTGAAAAGAGACAGATTTAGGGTTGAGGTAAGCAATGAGCTGCTTCAGGAGGCTGTGGGTCTTCCCTTACCCTCTAGAGGTCTCCAAGCAAGAGGCTTGGCAATGTTGTAAAGGGAAGCTTTGGTCCAGGTCCATGTTGGACAAGATGGACTTCTGAGGTCCTCTCAGATTCTATGATCTTTATCACCTGGCATTTCACCATGTAGAAAAACTAGAAACCTAGGGTTTTCTTTAGTCACTTTTCTTCCAGACCCTTTGTAAGTCAGTGCATGTGAGAGCCCCATATATAGGTGTCAGGAAGAAGACAGATCTCCTCCCCAAACAAAACCTCTCTTTTTTGCCTAGGAATCTTCAAGGAACCTCTAAAATACAGGGGATTGGATGAGATGATAGCTAAAGTGCCCTCTAGCTCTAAAATGCTATGATCCTGGGACAAGGAAAAAGCCCCAAAGAAATAGAGAGCTCTGAGAAGCCAGCACTGCAATGCTGTAGGTTATCAGACAGAATGGTCTCTCCACCCAAGGAAAATCCAGGATAGCATGGAATTGACACCCTCTATCCCCACCCAAGGTGTGATGAGCTTTCTTAGACCCCCCTCACTCAACACAGAATGTACTGGTACAAATAAGAGACTACACCTCTAAAGCAAGGTCTATTTAAAAAATATATATATATATATATGTATATATATGTATATATGCAGGCACACTATGAGAATAACGTTGTAAAGTCACATGTCCCTCCTCTGGGGGCCTGTTTCCTCCTCTGAAAATTGAAGGGTCTAGACTTGATGATCTCTGAGGTTCCTTCCAGCTTCCAAATTCCCATAAGCCAAGCCTGGAGAAGAGCAAAACCAAATCCTAGGACCTCCAAACTTGCACCGATTGCACAAAAAGGGTTTCAGCTTTTGCTCCATCCAGAATAGAAATGAATGACCCAAAGGGGAACTAGGGCAGCCCCCAACACTTGACATTTAAAACTCTCTGCCAGGATGCCCTTTTTTCTCTGCTGTGTTCTCCTATTAGATTTCTCTGCAAAACCTCCCTTCCCCCCATGCCTTCCTAGCACCTCATTCTCTAAAAGGGGGCGAGTCTCCAGGGAGGCCCAGGGCTGGCTCTTCAGAATGGAAGTCTCAGGAAGAAGGAGAGGAGCAGTTAGTATGGACCAGCCTCCCTGGCACCCATGCCACACTCCCGGCTGCAGAGGGCTTTGCCCAGAGGATGAATTCACCAGGATGTGGATTTGGCAAAGGGCTGAGAAAGGCCTACAAGGAATGAGAAAACCAGCAAACGAAAACATTTCCCTTGACATCCCGGGTAATTATTTTTATATGCAGGCGGCGAGAAAGGATTTGCCACAGACTGCCATTTGTGAATGTGTTACATGAGCAAAACAGGGTGACATGTGCATGGGGTTTCCAGAGAGCACGGATGTTTTGGGACAAGTTTTCCGAGGGGGCTTCCAAGTGTGCACAGCTGAGCTCTCCACGTGCTGTTTAGCCAGCCCTGCGGCCTCCGAGGAGGGGGGATGCCCTCTTCTCAGACTCCTTCACGCCACCTCAACCCAGGATTTGCACAGCCAGGAGACCAGATTGTCAAAAGAAAGATCAAAAAGGAAAATGAAGAGCCAGGAGGGAGCCTGTTCGGCCCATAAAGTCTCCAGGAAGGTGGTGCACATAAAATCGACAGCATATGCTGACATATGTAAGACACATTGGGCCCGAGTCTCCTACACTGAGAAAGGAGGGGCCGATTCAGCTCTGATGTTCTCTCTCAGTGTTCGAACATCCTGTGCTCTAATGTTTTATGTTCCTTTAAAAAAAATTACTGATGGCTTTGGGTTTTAGATTACTTTAATTTCCCAATATATCTCTACTTTCTGCACACACTTCCAGAGAGCTCTGCCTTATAAGAAAGAATAAAAAAGAGGGAAAAAAGGCAGTCAGGATAACTAACCAACACTTCAACCATATCCTACATCTGAGGTACGTTCTAGGTTCCTCCGTCCCCTCCAGCTCTGCCATTCTAGGTTCTTCTATCACCAATTTTATTTTCTAATATCCTCTTTTATGATTCTATGACCTTATTCTAGACAATCTAAATTGTTCATTTGGAAAACTTACATCTTAAACTCCAGGGAAAATACAATTACTCTTCTTTCCCAGGGTTGCTCTACCTGCTTCCATGGGCTTCCAGAAGTAGGCAAATTCCAAACTGTTTTCTAGCCTAGAATAGGAATCTGTTTCTAGAGCTGCCTTGAGGGAGCTGGGGGCCGGGGGCTAGGGTGTGGGCCTAGGGTGTTACAACTTGCTGGGAGAGGACAACCAGGGACAGCAGCAGCAGGCAAAGAATCAAAGCATCACTTACAACGTCCCTGGGTGAATTAGGACTCGGCCATGATACCACTGTTGCCATAAACTGGGGCCAGGAACAAGGGCCAA
The DNA here is from genome assembly GCF_011100635.1 of Trichosurus vulpecula. NCBI lineage: Eukaryota > Metazoa > Chordata > Mammalia > Diprotodontia > Phalangeridae > Trichosurus > Trichosurus vulpecula. The sequence goes on along the minus strand of NC_050575.1, from coordinate 383,495,459 downwards.
AGGTACAGAGTGAATTTCAGAGCCATGCTAAGTGAGGCAGAGAAAATACACATCCTTACACCCCCCTGCCCACTTATTCAACTGGTTGTCACAGATTTTCCAAAGGTAGGAATCTGGCTTCACAAGCTATGGCTCCATCTAATAAACTATACAAGGCAAAACCATCTCTGTTCCAAGAACGGACTGACTGGTCTTCAAACACAACCACCAAATGTTATAACAGAGAACATGGAAAGTCAGAGTTGTAAGGAGGGACCTTATAATATAGAACTTTAGAGGCCACGAAGATCATTTAGTTAAAGCCTTTCATTTGAAAGAGGTCCAGAAAAGGGAAGCCATTTACCCAGGGTTCACACCATCCACAGAGCTAGAACCTAGATATGACTCCTCGTCCAATGGTCTTCCCACTGCATCATAAAAGCTATCATTCCACTCATGCCAGGCCTTTAATTAGATTTTTTTTCTGCCTCCCTGCTTCCTCCCCTAAACTCCATCCCTAATTCATGCTACACACAGAGCTAGCTAATATGGGTCCAGGTGGATTTCAAGTTTCTCTTTTCCATATCTATTTGAGAGTCATACACATGCTGGGAAGGCAGAGATAATGACAGCAAGTATGGAAAGCTGAGAAATTGCATCTGTTTATATCATATTCTCTCTGCAGGGATATGCGTGTGTGTGAGTGTGTGTGTGTAACCCACGTCTATGCATGACCTTTTACAACCTGAGACTACTAGGGGTCAAAGGGGTTCTGCTGCCAGATCTGGTCTCTTCATCCGTTTCTCATGCCTACTTTAATCCTGGGTGTGGAATAATAAAAAGGGCATCGGACTGGGAGTGAGGCCACATAGCTTCTGGTCCTAATTTGGCTGCTAATTAGCTGGGTGATCTTGAGAAAGTCACTTAACTCCTCTAGGTCTTCCCTCACTTGATTATCTCCAATTTTTCCTGTACATAGCTTGTTGGTACACAGTTGTTTTTTATGTTGTCTCCCCCATTAGACTGTGAGCTTCTTGAGGGCAGGGGTTGGTTTTAGCCTTTCTTTTTATCCCTACAACCTTGCACGGTGCCTTGGCACACAGCTGGTGCTTAACAAATGATTGTTGACTTGATTAGGCTTCAGTTTCCCCATCCACAAAATGGGGGGAGGCAGGAAAGGGAGAAGACAAGATGATCACTAAGGTCCCTTCCTGCTCTAAAACCTAGAATGCTAACTACTTGGTCTTATTAAGAGCTAATCAGATCAATCCTATCTCCAGTCTTTTTCTCCAAGACCTGTCTCTTGAAGCTAGATTTAAATTTGTGAGAGGATAAATAACACTTACACTTTGTCACCCACTTAAGGATTGAGAATTTTTTTCTCCAGTCCAGTATCTGCACCAAGAAATGGCAAAGAATGACCCAAATGGAGTCACAAAGAGTCAGACAGGACTGAAAAACAACTAAAAGATTGAGCATTTGAACAGGTGTTACTTCTGAAAAATCCCTTTATTTTATATTCCGTGATGTCCTTTAAAAAAAACACAATTCTAGCTTTTACAGTCAGTCCCACAGGTGTTGTCAAGTAGGTCTACCAAGCCATACCAAAGAACATTCTATGTTCTTTGTTCTACCATTTCATGTTCTAAAGATGTCCCTTGCAGTTCTGTCAATGTGTATTCTAAAGTATCTTCCAAAGATATTATCTTAAGTTCTAAGGTCTCGTCCATCTCTAACCTTCTAAATACTAGGCACAAGACACAGAGGCCTAGTCACTCAGTAAGTGATTCAACAAACACCTGAATGATTCATCTGTCCAATGACCCTTGACCTGGGAGCAGGGTGACTTGGGCACCAGTCCCAGCTCCAAACAATATTAGGGCTTGTTTTTTACCTCTTTCCCCATTGCTTCAGAAAGAAAGGAAAGCCACATCATAAAAGGGTACATATATACATATATGTATATATGGAAAAAGAGAGAGAGGGAGAGGGAGAGGGAGAGGGAGAGAGAGAGAGAGAGAGAGAGAGAGAGAGAGAGAGAGAGACAGCACAGTGCAGTGGGAAAACCTGAGTTCTAGTCATATGACCCTAGTTAGACTTGACTTCTCCGTGGAGCCTCAGTTTCCTCATCTGTAAACTTCAATGATAATATTTACACAATCTCACATTGTTTTCTCATAGGGATCAGACTTTGTAAACCAGGAACCCTCACAGAAATGGAGGCTATTCCTAAATTATAAAGTACTCTAAGGATGTGAGCTAATCATTCCACTGAAAAGATAGTACTAACCATGCTACTTCCAGTCTATCCCTGCATAATTTCAAATCAAATCTACTCTGCCCCTATCAGGACAATTGAACTGATTACTGAGAAAACCCTACAGGGAGGGTCACTTCTATTGTGGCTCAAAGGAAAGACAGACTTTTAGGGGCAGTTCGATGGCACGTGGATGCCTGGAATCAGATATATTTGAGTTCAAATCTAGCCTCAGCTACTTCCTAGCTGTGTGACCTTGGGCAAGTCACCTTATCGCTCCCTGCCTCAGTTTCCTCATCTGTAATATGAGGTAGTTGAACTGGATGGCCTCTGAGGTCCTTTCGAACTCTAGATCTAAGATCTAAGACCTTCAGTCCCACAACACAGTAAAATCATGTCAGCAATAAGACTGGGAGAGGGGGATGTCTTCCCAATTGCAGAAGTCAAAGGGCATTACTGCCTTCCCCCCTTCTTTTCCCCACCCCTTTCAGGATTACAGATCTGCCCTGTTGAAAAAAATCTTACGTAGTATTCTTCATTCCCGTTCACTTTCTTTTCCTTTCTGTAAATCAGGGAAACCATATTTATTGGTCTGGGAAGGCTTATAAAAGGGGACTATAGTTCTGTAAATCTTCTGCCCCTCTTCCCTTCTATTCCTCTCCCAAATCCTGCTTTTAGAGAGTCAATGTGGGGGAGACCAACTGGCAGCTGGAAGTTGTCCAAGGACCACCTAGCAGGCAGCGGCTTAACCCCTTCTGACTGTAAAGGATGCATTTGGTTTCCTATAGGCTCCTGGAGCTAGCAAGAAATTTGGAAATTCAGGGCAACGGACTAAAAAGCTAACGAAGTTCACAAAGCAATTTGCCCACACCAACCTTGTCAATGTTTGTGTTGTTGTTCAGTCGTTTCAGTCATGTCTGACTCTTCATGACCCCAATGGGGGTTTTTTTGGCAGAGATACTGGAATAGTTGGCCATTTCCTTCTCCAGCTCATTTGACAGATGAGGAAACTGAGGCTAACAGGCTTAAGTGACTTGCCCAGGGTCACACAGCTAGAAAGTATCTGAGGCCAGATATGAACTCAGGCCTTCTTGACTCCAGGCCTGGCAAAGCTATAATCGCTGCATCCACTTAGTTGCCCCAACCTGTCAAATATGTTATGCCAATATCACTATCCCTTTACAGATAAGGAAACTGATTCTTAGGTTAAGTGCCAGTGATCACATAGCTAGATCACCAAAGGCAGGCTTCAAACCCAAGTCTCCTGACTCAAAGTCCAGTGCCACCCCATTAAATAAAAAAAAAACCATAGACCGAACAAGGGTTCTAGGACAGACACTGAAAAGACAGAAAGAAGATCCAAAATCTCTTCACCTGGAAATTTAAGCTAAGATCTATACGGGCAGTTCTCAAAAGTAGAAACACCAGTTATCAACAGCCACCTGAAGTCTGCTCAAGCAGAATCATCAGAGAAAAAGATGAAAATAACTTTGAGATAATACCTTTAGCCATTAAATTAATAAAGACAGTTTAACATACTAAAAATTCAACGTTGGCAGGGCTGTGGAGCAATAAACAAACAATTCTGAAAGAGCTAAGACTTGATGCTATATTTTTGGAAATCAATATAGGAAAGTGTAATAAATCACAAGAGTGACAAAACTCTTGACCCATTACTCAGATTAGAGCCTAAGGAAAACTCGGGGTGGAGTGCGAGTGGACGACCTGTGTGTAGCATTATAGACAGTAGAGGGAAAAAATGGAAACAAGCCATGTTCTCAATGATTAGGAAATGTTTGAAGAAACTGTGGTTTATAAATGTAATGCAATATTATTATGCCATAAGAAATTACAAAGATGAAGAATGTAAGCAAATGTGGGAAGACATCTGAAATGATGCACTGTGAAGAAAGCGGACTCAAAACAGCAAAACAGAAAAAAATAAAAACAAAATAAGAAAAAATACACAGAAGAACGAGTTCAGAAGGGAACACAGAGTCAATCAAGATGGTTTTTGTTAAAACACACATTTTAAAACAGTTTAGTTTACAATTCATATAGAACTGTTTTGTTAGTATGCTTGAATGTTTATGTTTGTTAATGGTTACTAAGTTGGTAATAATTTTCTTTAATTTTTAAAATTAACAAAAATACACAAAGCCCATCATTCCCTGTTTCCTATCTCAACTCATAGCACCTTTCTAAATATTGAGTTGCCTAATAATGAGAGAAACCTACAACAAAATTACCTCCCTTGTCAGGCCTGGTATTTACATGGCTAATTAGGCAGCTATACACTTCAGGCTTTGGCCTAGAGAATGCAGCTTCTCTGGACAAGTGAAGTATGTGACAGGACACAAAAGCCTTGGACAAGATGGAGGCACTGATAGCAAAGGAAAAAAAATGATTTCGGGATTTCTCCAGGTGATTTTCTTTCCTCTGATCTCCCCAAATTCTTTTTGACCTTCAGACTTCCCAGGTCTACTGATGTCTTTTCCTTGGAAGACAAAACATAGTGGAAGCCCAGGAAACTCTCTGTCTCTTTCTGTCTCTCTCTGTCTCTCCCTCTCTGTCTCTGTGTGTGTCTCTCTCTGTCTCTCATTCTGTCTCTTTCTGTCTCTCTGTCTCTCATTCTGTCTCTTTCTGTCTCTCTGTCTCTCTCTCTCCATGTCTCTCTCCTCCTTCTCTCTCTCCCCCTCTTCCTCCTCCATTCTTCTACTCTTTCTCCCTTTCTCTCCCTTCCTCTGTCTCTCTCCCCCTACCTTCTTCTCTCTCTGTCCCTCTCTTCCTCCCTTCTCTCTCTCTCTCTCTCTCTCTCTCTCTCTCTCTCTCTCTCTCTCTCTCTCTCTCTCCCCCTCCCTCCCCTCTCTCTTTTCCTTTCTCTCTATCTCTTTATTCCTCTCTATCCATTTCTTTCTTCCTCTTTTCTTCTCTCTGTCTCATATATGTTATATACCCTTATACATGTGTATATGTGTGAATACATACATACATCACACATACATACACACATATACTGGACAGCTAGGTGGTGCAGTGGATAGATTGCTGTACCTAGAATCAGAAAGCCTCATCTTCCTGAGTTCAAATCTGGCCTCAGATACTTACTGGCTGTGTGACCCTGGGCAAGTCACTTAATCCTGTTTGCTTCAGTTTCCTCAACTATAAAATGGGCTGAAGAAGCAAATGGTAAACAACTCCTGTGTCTTTGCCAAGAAAACCTCAAATGGTGTCAAAAAGAGTCCAACAGAACTGAAACCACTCAGTAACCACATACATATATGCAAATATTTACATATGCATATAAATGCACATTGTGTGTGTGTATTATATATGTATTAAATGTGTGCATATATATCATATCTGACAGAAGCTGTCAAACATGTGATTTGAAGTTGGGTGTCCCAAAGAAATCCTAGGAGATGTCACCTGCTTTGTTTCAATGTCTAGGTGTTCTTATTAAAAAGAAAACTGCTCCTGGCCTTCATTTTCCAGCTTTTCCTAAGGTTTCTGCCCTTTCTGAAAAGTATCTTGGTTCACTTTCTGGTTGAAATGGTTAATCACAGCACACCACAGAAATTTCAATAAGGAAATGAGAAGTTTCTTTTGCAAATTCTACTCTTCATCAAAACCCAACAAAGGAAGGCTTTGGTTGTGAACTGGTCCAGCCACTTTGGAAAGCAATTTGGAACTATGCCCATATAGCTATAAACTGTGCATACCCTCTGACCCAATGATACCACTCCTGGGTCTAGATCCCAAAGAGATCAAAGAAAGAGGAAAAGTACTCAGATGTCCAAAAATATGACTTCATATTTTGTCCTTTTTTCCCTAAAGCTCTTTCTATATCCATCTGAATCCTAGAAGTATCCCTTTGAGTTAGGTTTTGACTTATCCCCATTTTACAGATGCGGTAACTCAAGCCCAGAGGCATGCAATAAGTTAGCAACCTTGTTCTTCTAGCCTACTGCATAGCATCTGCGTTCATGCTGTCTCCTCTTCAATGGCGCCATTACTTTTCTCGTTAGTATCTGTCAAACGAGAATAACATGGTGAAGAGGAGGGAACACAAGGATGGAATTCGGGGCTCTAGGTTCACACATGAGATGTGTGTCCTTGAATGAGTGGTTTCACCTCTCTTAGTCTCAGTTTCTTCATCTGCAAAATGGGGGCAGGGATATTTCCACTCTCTGCTTCAAAAGATTGTTGTGAAGAAAGCACTTCCCAAAATGTGAGCTCCTTTATTATATTATATCATAATATATTATATACAATATATAATATATTATTATCATAAACTTCCCAGGTCCCCAAAGCACCTCAGTCTCTACTCCCTTAATTACCTTTTGTGTTGCTAATATTCAACATATGAACAAAGAACATTAAGAACTGGTTAAATGACATTTAAAAGTAGTTAAAATATGACAATGAAATGACCAATATCTGCCCCAGAGAAGTGACCATAAAACCACCTCCTTCCTCTTAGCAGAATTTAAGGGAGGACTCAATGGTGGGGGTGGGGTGGGGACAGGGTGGGAGAGTGAGTAGAAATATAAAGGAAAATTAAAAAGAATTGGTGAAAGTCTTAGCTAGAAAGCACGATAATATGGATGACTTACATGTCCATAATCGGTCAATCAATAAACAATTATTAAGTACCTACTGCTGTGCCAGGCACTGTGCTAAGTGTTATCATGCTTTAAGGTTCGCTAGGTGTCTTCCAAATAACCCCTCCCTGAGAAAGGTATTATCAATATTATCAACTATCAGTCTTACTATTCTCATTTACAGCTCGTGAAACTGAGGCTCAGAGAAATTAAGAGATTTGCTCAAGGTCACACAGCCGGTGATTGGCAAAGCTCACTCCAAGTGTCCTTCCCATTACACCACAATGTTCCCAAGCAACTTCCTCAAGGTCAAACAGGATTGGAACCCAAGTCTTTTGAATCCACATCTAGCTTTCATTCCATAGTCCATGCTTGGGTTGGGAGGGAGCTTATTTTAGGGAGTCCTGTGGCAAACAATCAGGACTCCAAACTTAAGGAGATAAAGGCTTGACTGTCACTTGACTGTGAGGCAGGTAGATGATATAATAGGGTGAACCTGGAATAAGGAAGACCTGAGTTCAAATCTGGCCTCAGATACTTATTGACCATGTGACCCTGGGCAAGTCACTTAACCTCAGTTTCCTCATCTGTAAAATGAACTAGAGAAGCAAACGGCAATATCTTTGCCGAGAAAACTCCAAATGAAGTCAAGAAGAGTCAGATATGGCTGAGATGACTGAACAACACTGTGTAAATAAGGTGCTGTCCTAGGTGCTGAGCGGGGACACAAAGGGGTACAAGGCACAGTCCCTGCTTTCGGGCAGTTTCCGGTCTAACTGAAACATGGCGTGAAAAGATAACCAGCAATTTGAGACAGTACATGCCAATATAAGGCAGTAAGTGCCAAATGAGCGGTACAGTAAGGGAGATCAAAAGGGATTGAGATTCTTTTTGGTCCAGGTGGTTGGGAAGACTACACAGTGGCCTCCAGGTGGAGCTTGAAGGATGTATGTCCACTGGGACTTTCCAGATGTAAAGGAGTAAGAGTCTGAACTGGGGGTGAGGGGTGAGGAGGAAGAGTAGTAGGTAGAAGGAAAACAAGGAAGACAAATGAAGGATAAGATAGTTCATAGAAGATTGGAACTGTTAGGGACCTCAGAATACAGACTGACTGTCAATAAACACTTATTAAGCACCTACTGTGTGCCAGGTACTATTCCAAGTGGTAGGGATACAAAAGAAAGGCAAAGACAGTCCCTGCCCTCAGGGAGCTCCCAATCTTATAGAGGAGACAACAAGAAAACAAATATGTACAAACAAGCTATGTGCAGGATGAATACGAAATAATTAAAAGAGGTCAGGCATGAGAATTAAGAAGGGTTTCTTACTGAAGATTGTTAGAACTATGAGAGATTTTAGAACACAGAACCTTAGAATTGGAACAGTCCTTGGAACTGTTAGAATGAAAAAGCTAGGAAAGCTCTTAGGAATACAAAACACTGAAACTGGAAGAGACCTCAGAACCTTTCCAATCCAGATTTTACATATATTCATCATTTGAAAGGTAAAGAAACTGAGGTACACAGGAAAAGGGAAGTGACTTCAATCAGTCTGTCAACAAATATTTAATAAGCACACGTAATGTAATATATGATATGATGTCATTATCATATCATATCATATCATATCCAGTGCCAGATTTAGGGGACTAAAAGACCAAAAAAAGACACAATCCCTGTTCTAGCTCATCTTCTTTTTAAATTTTTATTTTCATTTCCAAATTCTCTTCCTCCCACCACTCCCTCCCCTACCCACTGAGAAGGCAATAAATACTATACACCTTACATGTGTGTATAAAGTCGTGCAAAATACATTTCCACATTAGCCACAGACAAGCCCTGTTCTCAAGAAGCTTAAATTCTACTGAGGAGTATAGGAAGACAAGCAGTCTTAGAAATGAGCATTGGAATGGAGGCCAGAAAATATAAGGTGTGCTGGCAGGTATGGCAAATAGTATGGTGGAAAAAAGAGGCGTTTTTAGTCAGAGGACCTGGGTTTGAATTCCAGCTCTGCCACTTAATATCAATGTGACTTCAGGCCAAGTATCTGAGCCTGCCTCAGTTAGCTCATGTGTAAGATGAGGGGATTCAACCAGCTGTTCACTATTGCCTCTTCCAATTCTAAAATGTTTAGGTCAGAGATATCCAAGATCCACACAGCCAGAACTAGGTTAAAATATAATTGGTAGATGTTTAAAATAAATAAATAAAATACAATAAAATATAGATGACATCACATTTTAAAACTAAGTCACTATGTGGCCCACAGGGATCCTTTGGTACAGATTAATGATACAGATTAACAGGGCCTCTTTCCTAGTTGAGTTTGCATCTATCAGTTTGGAGACTGGAATGGGAGAATAAATACAGGTAGTCAGTGAGGCCAGGCACCAGCTCCAGACTTGCCCCCAGGGTTACAAGGATGTGATATCTGTCTGAATGGGAGCAACGAAAAAGAGTTAGAGATGACCCACCTACCCACCCTCATCCCTAGGTTCTAAGGCCTACAAGGCGAGTTGTCACAGAATAGCACCTGAGTCAGCTGGCCCAGTCCTGACTGAAATCTTCTGATGCTGGTTTTTTTTCAATCTGATGTAAAAACACAGGCCTGTCCTGATCAGATCACATTCAGGGGATTGTGTTTGATTGTTAGAGACAAGGTTTAGGAAAACCATTGACAAGGTGGAGAACCTCCAGAGGAGACAAACCAAGGTCTCTGAGACCATGCCATGTGAAGGTCACCACTGGGGATGTTTAGCCTGGAGACGAGATTTGCTGGGGGTGGGGTGTTAAAGTAACATCGGTTTTCAAGTATTTGAAGGACTCTGGGAAAAAGGACTGGATTTGGTCTTCTTGGATTCAGGGGGCAGGACTAAAAGCATGGGGTATAAGTAGGAGAGAGATAAAAAGAAATCTTCCTATAAATTTGAAGAGAATAAGTTTGTGACCCAGGGTGCAGGTTCGTTGTGTTCTGGTGACCAAGAGGGTTTCACTCTGCCTCCTTGAGACAGGGGATCCATTCCTCTGACCCTCCATCTCCTCTGAGGCTTGACACACTGTTACACTGTCTGGGCCCCTTGGCGGGAAGGCCGGCCAAGATGCTCTGTCTGGACAAAGGAACCACAGCTTATCCATCTGCACCGCTGTCACTGCTGAACAGAAACCAGCTGGGAGTCGGCCCTTCCCCACCCAAGTGGGATGAAACAATGGAGAAGACCCACCCTTTGGGTCTGGCACTGATTAACCTAGCCCTGGCTGAGGGTAGCCCTCTGGGCAGCAGCTGGCTTGAGCCAAGCTATGCTGGCCACTGGTCAGTATGGAAGTAACTGAGCCAACCCAGTTTTCACTGAGTGCAAGGGTCCCCAAGGGTTTTTAGGTAATCATCTCTTTGCCACCTGGCTCCTATTCTAGTCTCCCATTTCTTAAACCAAAATTTCTTCTCAGCAATGGCCTCCAAAGAAGTAATGTGCTAGAGTCAAGCAGGTACTACATTTGGAGTCAAGGAAATAGACGTGCTACTGACCACCTGTGGTACCCTGGGCAAACCACTCAGCCTCTCTGGGCCTCAGTCTCCCCATCTGCAAAATGGGGGAGATGATTCCCTAAAGTCACTTTCTAATCCAACTTGAACCACTGGATCTATATCCGGCACTGCTTTATTGTCAGGAATTATGTTCTGCTTTAGGATAATATCTACCATCCCCTTTTTCATATGAATAACCCCAGAAAGGACACCGGGACAGGAGTCAAGAGATCTGAGTCTTTGCCTCAGCTCTGCTCCTAATTCAATGTGTGAGTAAAATAAGGATGAGTGTATTTGTACTGCCTACCTCCCAGCAGGGCTGTGAGGCCAGTGCTCTGTGAGCCTCACGGACTACAGAGATGCGAATTATCATCTTTGAAATGAATGGAGAGTAATCTCTGCCCCGCTGACCTCATGGGGGAGGTATGAAGATAAAATAAAAGACAGGCTGAGAATGAGTCTTACAAAGGCTAAGGATATATATTATATATCCATATATGTATGCACGTATGTATGTATACACACACATATGAAGGATAATTATCATCGTTCTTCCTTTCTTTCCAGAGGATTCCCGATCAAGGAGGTGAAAGAGGATTGCCCAGGATGAGAAGACAGAAAAAAGCCTCCATGGTGAGATCAGGGCGCGGGCCACCACACAATTGTTATCACCTGTCCTTCATCTTCAGCCTAGGCAGCATCTTTTAATCCCAGGACATTAAAGGAAAGCAGGCTTCTCAAAGTGCCTACAAGCCATCTTCTTCCAAGCAGCTAAAGGCATTAAGCAGACCTGACCTGTATTTACTTCTGGGGAAGCTGGACCACATGGGATGCTGCTGTTAGTTACTCCAAGAGCCAGAGGAGCCTTTCAATTCCCAGCTTTTTTGCCCTATGCTACAGACTACTATGCTCCTGGGGGTGTTTTCAAGGACTTGATGTTAAGCACATTTTACATGGGAGCCATGCCAAAGTAATAAGGAAACACAAAAAATTACCAAAAGGAAAAAGATAAAAGTGGTTATAGTGATGGCCATTCATGGTTTACAAACCTCGATTCAGCTAAATGAGATTGGAGATCAGGCCACCATCCGAGCCCTGATACCAGTTAGCTTTCTGACCTTGAGGGGAGGCCTTTAACTTCCCTGGGCTTCAGTCTCCACTTCTGTAAAATGAGATAGACTGGAGGTCCCCTCCAGCTTTCACAGCCTATAGCACAGCTATGACAAAGGCCTCAGGGACCCACTTCAGTGACAGTCCAGGGGACAGGACAGGACCTCTCCAAGGCCTGGCACAAGACTTTGCTCATATTAGGTGACTGGCAGATGCTTATTATTCATCACTTATCTCCCATGCCTTCTACTTCACCAAATCATAAAATGTCAGATGGGGAAAGGGAGCTCGGAGGCCATTTGGACCAACCGCCCTCACTTGGCAGAAGAAAAAACCAAGGCTGGAAGAAAGGAAGTGACCCTGCCCACACACAGAGCCGGTAAGGGACATAATGTGTGCCTCTCATCTGGCCCTTATTACAAACTCCCTTGTGTAGCTGGACCATCAGGCTTACAGCCTGGATTCCAGAGGCCCACAGGCAGCCAAACCAGGAGGACAAAAACTCAGCAGGATATCTGTGGTTTTGACAGAAATGGAAGAGACAAGCAAAAGATAGCTGAAGCTGGCTTTCAGTGGATCTGCGCTCCCATTCCGTGGGACACTAATGGACCCAAGTGGATGAACAAACAAAGAAATGGAAGGTCAACTGTATGTACACAGATAGGTTTTGCCTCTGTAGTTAGACTAAAAGGTCCTTAAAAAATCTTCTATTTCTGTGTGTTGCCCCTTGTCTTCCCCACCTCCCCAGATCCCCGTGGATACCTCATTATACATAGCACTCAACAAACGTTTGCATATTGACCAGCTCAATTCAGGAAAACTTTTATATAAACCTCAGCTATTAGGTTATTATTACTATAACTGGTATATTATTATATCATAAGATACATATTCTAAGATGCACAAATGGAAAAAAGTGGCCAGAGTAACTTAGGACATCTCATCAGAGCTGGTAAGGAGTATTTGAAAATATATAACTTTTTTTTTTAATTAAGAAGCTGTCATCCTGAATGTTATTCTAACTAGCGAACTGTTCTCAATTTTTTTAAACTTCAAGTAAGTAAAGGTTTTTAACCTGGGGTCCATGAACTTGGTTTTTAAACATTTTTATAATTATTATTTAATAATAATAATAATATCTAATATTTATATAGCGCTTACTACTGGCCAGGCACTGTGCTAAGCATTTTATAATTATTATTGGTCCTCATAACAACTCTGGGAGGTAGGTGCTACTATATGTTTTTATTATATATAGTATAATGTAAATGTATATAAATATATTATGATGTAAAATATATATATTTTACAGGAAACTGAGGCAAGCTGAGGTTAAGTGACTTGCTCAGGTCACACATCTAGTAAGTGTCAGAGGGCAGATTGGAACTCAGGTCTTCCTGAATCCAGGTTCGGGGCTCTATCCACTGTGCCACCTTGATATGATTAGTTTCCTTTGGAATCCTAGCTATTTTATTTTATGGTTTTAAACACGATTCTGAGAAGGGTTCCACGGAATGACCACCAACGGTGTCCATGACACACCCAAAGGTTAAAGGGAAAGCCCTATGCTAGGAGATAGGGGAGATAAGAGATTCCCCCCACAACTGGATCCTGGGTCTCCTCCCCAGCCGATCTTTGCTAAGTAAATGATACCAATTAGTAAGCAAAGCAAATAGAACTCTGAGATGCCAGGTTCCTCCTGCTCCAAGGCAGCCCTCTTCCCCTTCCTCACTAGCTGCACTGAACCTGGCTGGTGACTGATGACAGCTGACAGCGTCACCATCCTGCACCCCAGCACCCGGCATGGCTGCAGCTCTGGGCTGAAGCGAGCTAAAGAGAGGGATGGTGGCCTCAGCCAACACACTGACTCATGTCGCTGTTCATTCCATTCAAATGAGGTTGCTGGCATCTTTCTGATGAAACCCAATCTAAGAACAGATTTCCAGTGAGGTTTCCCCCAAAAGTCAGGTTTGAGTGGCAGAGGGCAGAGAGTGGGAAGCACCAAGGGCTGACTCTGAGGCTGAGGGGGTGGGGAGTGGGGGGGGAGAGGGGGGAAGCGTTCAAGCGGTGCTTTATCCCAGGGTTAAGCAGCAATGGCTTCCATCCTTCCCCTGGCTCACCCAGGAGGTCCCCTCCTGGCTTCCAGGCGCTCTCACAATGCTCTGGCATGCTCACAAGACTCTGTGGCTCCTCCCTGAAAGACACTCTGGCTCCTTCTGAGTCCTGGGAACAGGGCCGTCCCTGGGTGGATTTGGAAGGTAGGTGACTGGACTGTGCAGCCGCTCCGCTTCCCCCCTCCCAAAATGCACCCCGTTCCCGGGCGTCCTCTCCTCCAGGGATAAACTCGAGGCTAAGAAGTGAGCTGGGAAGCGTTTAACATTTTGGTTCAGGGGCATTTTCACAGCAAACTCAAGACCAAAGACAGACAAGGAAAGAAACTCTAAGGGTGGAGGTTTAGGCTCCCTCGGTCTAAAGGTGAAAATTTGGCTAGCGAGGAAGGAAGGGACAAATCTGTCACTGACCTTCCTCCTGCCCCCTACACTGGCACATAGTAGGTGCTATAGAAATGCTTATTCCCTCCCTCCTAAGACAAGTCCTGCAGCTTGGCTCCAGGGCCCCTTCCCACTCTCCTTCAAACACCCCCTCCTCCTGTTTCCCCCTCCAGGAGATAGAAGAGATGTCATGAATGCCCTGAAGCAACCACTGTGCCCATAGAATTATTTCATACATCAGAGCTGGAAGGGTCCTTTGAGATTATCTGGCTTTGGGCTCCTCACTCGAGACCTCAGTTTTCTCATCTGTGAAATGGTCATATAAGGGAGTAAGCAGCAAAACCTGGATTGGAACCTATGCCATCATAGGACTTCAGATCCAGGACTTTTTTAACCAACTTTAACCAACTATGCTGCCTGCCGTCCTTCCCTCCCCTCCACCAACACTGCTCCTTCCTAGGGAAAACAAGCGTAAGCCCAACCTCCTGTTTTCTAGGGGTCAAAGTGGTCACACCCACAAAGTTCTTATGACGATCAAACAGGTTAATAATGTATCTATGAAGAACTTTTGAAACTGTTACTCAAATATCATCTGTCCTCTTCTCTCTCTCTCTCTCTCTCTCTCTCTCTCTCCCTCCCTCCTTCTCTCTCTCTCTCTCTCTCTCTCTCTCTCTCTCTCTCTCTCTCTCTCCCCTCTCTGTTTCTGTCTCTCTGTCTCTGTCTCTCTTCCTCTCCCTCTTCCTGTTTCTCCCCTCCCCTCCCTTCTCACTCTCTCCCCCTACTCTTTCTTCTCTCCTTTCTCTCTGTCTCTGTCTCTGTCTCTCTCTGTCTCTCTCTCTGTCTCTCTCTCTCTCTCTCTCTCTCTCACACACACACACACACACACACACACACACACTTCTCCATATGTAATTTATAGGTCAGACCTAAGTCAAACTTCTAGTTGGTCCTAGGGGTACAGGGAGCCACTGGTGTTCCTTCAGTGGAAGGGAGTAATGGTAGTGTGTGCAACATGGTCTGCTCTTCACTTTAGGAAATCCATCCTGGCAGCTATGCGGAGGATGGTTTAGAGTGGAAAAAGACATGAGGTAATTACTGCAATAGTGCAGGTGAGAGGCAATAAATTATGACTGTGAGAGTGGAGAGGATGCGTGTAAGAGATGTGGAGATAGAAGTAAGATTTGGCCACAAGATCGGGGCTGTCTGGAGAAATGCTAGGTTTTCCCCTCCTTGAGGTCTGTAAGCAGAGGATAAATGACACCTTGTAAGATACATCGTGGAGCAGCTAGGTGGTGCCATAGTACACAGAGCGCCGGACCTCAGAAAGACTCATCTTTATGAGTTCAAATCTGGTCTCAGACACTTACTAGCTGTGTGACCCTTGGCAAGATACTTAAGCCTTTTTGCCTCAGTTTCCTCATCTGTAAAATGAGCTGGAGAAGAAAATGGCAAACTACTTCAGTATCTCTGCCAAGAAAACCCCAAATGGGGTCATGAAGAGTTGGACACAACTGAACAAGAAAGAGGAGTACCTGCATCAAAAACAAGAGTGAGGGGTAATCTATAGAGGAAAATTCTGCAGAGAGATCAAGAAGAATAAGGATTGAAAAAGGTCATCAGATTGGGCAATTACAAGATCACTGGTAACTTTTGAGAGATTTTTATTTATGTAATAAGGCTGGAAACCATATAGAGCATCTAGAAGAGAAGTGGAGACACTGAATGTAGATGGCTTTTCCCAGAAGTTTGACTAAGAAAGGGAGGACAGATACAGAACAATAGCTAGCAAGGATGGTAGGTTCTAGTCAGGGCTCTTTAAGGATATAATAGACTTTGGGCATACTTTTCCTAACCTCTGTCCCCAGTTAACAGTGCTCCCTCAAACTATATATTATGTGTGTCTTTATATTATATATTTTGTATACATTTTATATGAGATATATTGATGTAGTGGTCAGAGTCAAGAGGACCGGAGTTCCATTCCTCAGACAGATACTGGCTATGTGACTTTGGCCAAGTTACTTATCTTCAAAGGGCTCTAGATAACTCTCTAGTATTATAAGTTGCAGAAGATCCGGTCCAAAAGAAACATTTGAATATATTTATGTGTTTGTATGTAGTCTCCTCATTCTAATGGAAGTTACTTTCAGGAACGGATTGTTTTCTTTTGTCCTTATAACCTGAGTACCTAATAATGTACCTGGTATACAGTAGGTGCTTATAAAGGGTTGTTGATTGAGTAATTAGTTGATAGGGCTTAGGAGGTTGGGGGAACTGAAGGAGACCTTAGAACCTAGATGTCAAACCTGGCAGAGAGCTTACAGCACTGAATGTCAGAGCTGGGAGGGGCATTAGAACAGAGAATGTCAAAGCTGGGAGGGACCTTTGAACATAGAATATCAAAACTAGAAGGGACTATCGAGCATAAAATGTCAGAGGTAGAAAGACCCTCACGATATAGAATATTAGAGCTCAAAAGGACCTTACAGAACATCAATTTCAAGACCTTCATTTACAGCTAATAAGATCTTACCTTTATATTAGTGCTTTAAGATCACAGTATCCTTTGACATCCATTACTTTCATGTGATCCTCTCAACAATTTTATGATCCAAGTAGTATCAGCCTCATTTCACAAAGAGAAGACAGAGGCCCTCCAACATCACTCAAAGAGTTCATGACCAAGCTGGGGCTAGAACCTAGGTCTGATGCCCACTTGAGGACTCTGTCAACTAAACCATACAGCCTCTATTCTGATTCCAACCCCAAATGGAGTCAAAAAATTTCAAAGGACTGGGCTTAGGGTATAAAAATATTTACTTAGGGTATAAAAAGTTATTCACTACTATCACCTCCTACAGGGAAATACTTCCAAATATAATCAAAGGAAGAAAAGACTGACAATCCCATCCTTCCAAACAACAAGTAATGATAAACATTTGTTAAGTGCCTACTGTATACAGTTAGGTACCAGGAGAGATACAATATTCAGATAAGGCACTGTACCTGTCTTGATGGAATTTACAATCTAGTATCTTAAATCTCTAAAGCATCATAAGAAAAAATCAGATCATTTAAATTTCCCTGGTTTAATGGCAGAATTATCACCTGGAGATGAGAAGAGGGATGAGGCTTGGGTTCAATTCTTGGCCAATATAGCATCGCCCAAATCATTGTTTTCCCTTTTTGGAATAGAAGTCTCATAAGGCCAGACCTGTGTGTTATTATTTTTTTTAATCTTTGTCCTCCTGGCCCATACAAAGAAGGTGCTTAATAACTACTTGTTGAATTCAACTGAAGTGAATCCATAATACTCTAGGAAAAAAAAGGTGAGAAAGTGTTAAACTCATCCAGAATCTACAACTTTTCCACAGATACCAAAAGCCAAAGACAGTGCACGTGTGTGAAGTGGGAGGAGGGGCGTAAGATGGGGAAAAAGCCTAGGACCAGGTAGTGTACACATTAGGGTCTCTGGAAACCGTCCAGTCCTCACAAGCCCTACTGCTGTTCTCCGTGCTATTTATTTTGGGAGCTTTTGACTTCTTTCACTTCTTCCCTCCCAAACCTCCCAAATCACCTCCAGATTTGGGACAGGCCTTCATCTGGAAAGTTTGTTCAGTTGCTGGTCTCTCAGCAGATGGTTTGCCACTTTGCCAAAACAAGTCTGGAGCTCCCGCTCAGCTGGGGTGATCCCAGTTTGGGGCTGGGGGTGGGCGGAGTGGAGAGGAAGAAGCAATCTGGTGGTTGGTGGTTTTACATCTCTCCCCTCCTCCCGGGTGCCTACTACCTGGGGTCCACGGCTCCTTCTACAATTTCCCGCCAGTGCCAACGGTCAGGCCCCAATGACCTAAAAGGGCAGTGCAAAGGAGGGAAGATGGAAGCCTCTGAGAAACATGGAGCTTTGTGTCTGCAGATAGCCGATGTTGCACAAAGCACAGGAAACAGATGTGTGCATCTGCCCTGACAGCGGAGTGATGACAGGAGAACTCTGGAACAGCTCATATGTCAGGGGGGGTTGGGGCTTTTTTTTTTCCTTCTTTCTTTCTTTTTTCTTTTTTTTCTTTTTTTTAAGAGGAAAACAGCAGCAGCACCTGTTCCTGGTGCCTGTGGCAACAACACATTGAACATTTTCACTGGCAACGTCAGCCATGGTAAGAAAAATAATAAATGAATGAATGAGTGGATGGATGGATGGACGGATGGACGGACAAATGAATGAAAGAACGAACTAATGAATAAAGTAAGTCCTACCACCTAAATGGCCACTCTATTTACTCATCTGGAAAACAAGAGGGATGGACTCAATGGCCTCCAAGATCCTTACACAACGAGTAGCTAGAACACCAGACTGGGAGTGAGGAAGATCTGAGTTCCAATTCTGCCTCAGATTCTGGGCCACCAGTTACTTTATGAGTGAGTCACTTTACATCTCTCAGTTTTAGTTTCCTCATCTATAAAACGGGATAATAACGGCACCTGTATCAGAAGGGTGCTGTCAAATGAGATTTTATGTATAAATATATAAGTCACTTTCCAAGTCTCAAAGTTCTATGTAAGTGCTGGTAGGGATGATGATTTCAGCACTAAATCTACAATACTATGAGGGTGCCACGGGCAGGGGTCCTACCATTTATACTCTGGGAGCAGATCACTCCATTGAAAGGCAGGGCACAAAGGAACAGTGGGTCTCACCCACAAGTGTAAGTGGAAGACCCAAAGGGGAATAAATTGTCCATGGCTGGGGACCACCACTGATCAGGGATGATGGAGGAGGGATTCTCCATTAAGAACAGGTTGAACTAGATGGACTTTGAAGTTTCTTCTGATTCTGAGATGCTGTGAGGTCATATCCCCCACTCTCAGCAAGGGAGATGCAGGGGATAAAGAGACCCTGGCATCCTTCACAAGTGCCTCCAAATAGAGTGGGCAGTTAGGTGGCAGGGTGGATAGAGCGCTGGGCCTGAAGGCAGAAAGTCTCATCTTCCCGAGTTCAAATCTGGCCTCCGATGATTACTGGTTGTGTGATCCTGAGCAAATCACTTAACCCCGTTTGCCTCAGTTTCCTCATCTGTAAAATGAGCTGGAGAAGGAAATAGTAAACCACTCCAGCATCTTTGCCAAGGAAAACCCCAAACGGGGTCACAAAGAGTCAGAGACAACGAAGCAGCAACAATAAAATCAGGATAGTAACAGCACATACCTTACAGGGTTGATCTGAGGACCAGATGAGATAATGCTAGGTGCTTTGCAAACCTTGCAGCTCCTTTGTAAGTGCCACCGATCATTGCTAATCATATTGTTTCAATTTCTCCAAAAGGATTTTTATCACTTGGAAATTCATTTCAGAGTGGGGGACTAATAGAACAGTTTTATTTGCAGCTCCTGAACACTAGAAATGGACCTTCCAGCAGCATCCACATGGGCATCACTATTCCCAGAACCAGCTTCACTCAATTCAGGTAAAGTTGTTGGTCCTGACAACTCATCATGAGGACCAACCAAGGCATGGAAGGGCCACTAGCTACACTGGGTGAGGGATCCATATGCCCAAGAAATCATGGGTCTTCAAAACAATCCTGAAGCTAGAAATCTCTGAGTTACGTCCCCTCTTGCTGCCTCTCTTTGTAGATTCAATGTTTCCTCTACATAAGCCCTCAATATGTCACACCCAGATTACCTCAACAGCCTCATAGCTGGTTTCTCTGCTGGTTGTATCTTCTCTTTTCAATCTGTTACACATACACCATCCAGCCAGATTAGTCTCTGGAAAACCTTGCTTTCATTAGGAGACCCTCCTGCTCAGATACTGGCTCTGGCTCCCTACTGCCTACCATGTAAAAGGCAAACCCTCTACCTGACATTCAAGGCCTTTTATAACCTTGCTCTGTCCTCCTTACTCCAACCTTCTTTCCTAGCACTCCCCCAGTGTCTCTCCTGCTCTGGCCAGGTCGGTTTATACACAACCAGCTCCAGAGTGCAGTCTGAACCAATTTAAAATGAAATCGGGAAATGTTTAATAAAATAAAAATATAATAAAATATAAATGATGTTAATTTGTGGTTTTCTAAGTCACTAGAGAGCCAGCAGGGATTCCGTTTCTATTTAAGTTCAAAAACACTGATTTACATAAATATTTTGCAAACCTGAAAGTGCTACATAAATATTATTATATTTATATCTATTTATTTATATATTATAGCTAAACAAATATATTCAACCTTTATATTAATATAATTATATGTAATATGCCATTATATTACAGCATATATTTATATTCATATATAAATATGTACTATTTTATATTTATATTTGTTATATGTAGTTATTCCATATTATAGTTGCTATTATCATTATCTCTAAAACATGCCCTGCTCAACCTTTCCTCCATGCATACTTCCCTGACATCCTCAAGCCACCCCCTCCTCCCTTCCTACAAGCATCCAGGTGGTGCAGTGGATAGGGTGCTGGGCCTGGCTTCAGGAAGACTTGAGTTCAAATTCCACCCTTACTAGCTGTGTGACTCAATGTATCTCTGCCTCAGTTTCCTCATCGGTAAAACCAAGATAGTAATAGTACTTCTACCTCCCAGAGCTGTTCTAAGGGTCAGATGAGACAGCAATTATAACATGCTTCCTGGCACATAGTAAGTGCCATGCAGATGTCAACTATTATTATTTATGTTAGACTGTAAGCTCCTCGAGGGCAGGGACTGTTTCTTTGCTTCCTTCTGTGTCCCCAGGCTTAGCACAATGCCTGGCACCGAGCAGGCGCTTAATACATGTTTACTGAATTGAACTGAGTGAGAAGAGCTAATACTGGTAAAGTTCTCTGCACCCCTGAAGTTCTATATGAATGCTAGTTCTTTACTATTCCTCAAGGCCAGTGTAGGCTCAGTCTCCCATAGGAAGCCCACCCTAGGGCGTCATGATAACCCCAGACCGCACCAATCCCTCTCTTCTCTAAATGCCCTTAACAGTTTAATATTGAATTGCTGTCCAGTTGTTTGAGAGTCATCTCTAACTGGAGATGACTACCCCGTCGAGGGCAGGGACCATAACTTAGGGGAAGCACGGAGTGCAAGCATCATCCTTCCCATTTTACAGAGGAGGAAACAAGTTCTCAGAGAAGAGAAATGTCTTCTGGTATCACAAATCCAGACCTTTGACATCATCTGATCCAAATGCCTCTTTTGCACATGAGGAAACTAAGGTCGCCTCACTGACTTGCCTGAGGCTACACAGGCCTGGGCTGGGAACCTAAAATATGTCCCGAGGCTCTAAGTTCATTTCCCTCCCCCCAGCATCACCATATCTGACTGGAGCATCTTCCTCAAGGTCCCAAACTATCCCCTAAAGTACCTAGAATTATGCCAGGACCATAGGGAGTGCTCAATATTTGTTGACTGATGAAAAGTTCAGGAGGAGGGAATTCGTGTTTGTAATGGCATCTCACTTGTGTATGAATCATAAAAGAGCATAATGATTGAGGAGAGAAGAGCCTCAGCCAAGCCTTAAAAATCCTCCACATCCCTGAATGACCTACAAGCTGCTGGGTCGCTCTAGGATCCAGAGGAGAGCTGGAGGTGGGTGGAGCCATGGACCCAGTACAAAAACCAGCTTCCTCTGAGTCCTGCCTGAGGGGCCGAGGAGGGCCTGCTGCTGGCCCTCCCGAGGCTGTTCTGGCCCGAATTCCTAACAAGCCAGGGGCAAGAGTTCACTTCGGTAGTTCCAAAGCTTCCAGGAATTTACAAATTGTGCGATTCACAGTAGCCCATGGGAGACTTCAGTGTCTATCTCATTGAAAACAGGGCTTGGAGGGAACACGATGGTTTTCAGAAAACCAAACGTGTCTCTAAAAGACAACTAAAACCCGGATTTGGGGTAAGAACAAAGGCACCAAACATCAAAATTAAGAGGTGGATGTTAAAAAAAGGTATATTTGCATTATGGGACATACTATGGCATGCCCATTCACAGATTTACAGCACATGTGTAACATGCAAAGAAAGACCCCACCTGGATAGACATGCACACCAAAGATTTCCGGAAGCATGTTACTGGCATGGAACCCTTCCAAATGGACGGGGAAATTATTTCAAGGTGAAAAAAACCCAAAACACCAAGTTCCTCTTAACCAACTCAACTGCTCTATGCTCCAAGCCTGGATCAGACCTTTCCTTTAGAGGTGGATGATGGCAAGGCCAAAGAGAATTAAGACAAACTTCAGAGACTTGACAATATTTGCTTAAAACTATGCACTATCATAATTTAATTTCAGTGCCAGCGGGCACCATCTATTCAACAAAGCAGTGTGAGCAGCCCTTCTGGGTCACTTCATCCTGAGGCTGCTTTCTTTCGAGATGAGACCACGTTTCATATCCCGTGTCTGCATCCCACCCCCACCCCAGCCTCTGAGTTCTGTCTGATGGCTGTGTTTCAGATACAGCAAACGCCGAGACCTCGCTGTAAGCTGCACAACTATTATCCATGTTGCTGGGATGCTCACAAGAGACAAGACGCTCTCTCCTTCTGATAAGCTCTAATGTACACACACCTGACTTCAGATTCCAATGCCAGCTGTTCTGAGGTCAGACCTAAACTCTTTAACTCGACCACTTTTGCTCTGGAGCCCTTGGAATTGATTCAATCCATTGCCTGGCTTCAACATGCCAATGGTTCTAAAAATTTTCTGATCCAGTGACATCGAGACAACTGTTTTGACATCTTGTCCCTCATGTTTTTACCATGAGGGACAACCACAATGCTCTCTGTTCCACCAGCCTAAAGCAAAGCTTCCCTGCTCTCCTGAAAGGCAGAGAACATGACCTTTCCCTTCTGTTCCTTTCCCTCCCCCTCCCTCCCTGTTTCTCTAGAGTCAGGAATAGAGCGTGAGGAGCACATGTGAGATAACCGCCTACCTTCTGTGTAGCGGCTGGGGAGGCCCTGACCAGCACTCCGGGGTGGGTCAGAGCTTTGCCAGCAAACACCACGGTGCCACACTCCACACAAGCCCCGATAATCAGCTGCTTGCCATCATCCACGAGCAAACTGTGACCGGCTCTCAAGGTGTAGAGGAACATGGGCAGCCGGGCCACCCGCACGGCTTTTAATCCAAGGCACCGCTTCTTCTCCTGTTGGCAGAAGAAGCACACGAAGGTCTCCACTTTGTACTGACGGGACCAGGCGCTGATGGGGTGGTGGGAGCTTCTCCCTTCATGCTGCAGCCACTGTCCTAGCAGGTCGTGGTAACAGAGCACACAGGTGGCCACCAGCCCCGTGGAATCGGCAGGCCTGGCCCGGGGGGCCGGAGGATAGACGGTGAGGAATGGGAAGAAGGGTTCCTTCTCCCCAAAGCGACTTGGAGGGTTCACATTGAGCTGAAACTCCTTCCCAGGCCCCAGCTCAGCCCCACAGATGTAGCACACCGACAATGGGCCCCCCTTCACTGAGGGATGTACTGCTAGCCCTCCTGAATCAGTGGCAGAAAACACCTGATGGTATCTCCCCAAGAAACTCTGCACCGAGTTTATGAGCTCCTCATTCTGGCAGGCCCTGTACATGGACCAAATGTCCTCCAGCACCCCATAGCACTTGGGGCAGCTATGGACTTCCCAGTGCCTGTTGAGTCCTTTGGCATTGGGTGGACAAGGCAGGAGATTCACAAAAGGGAAATGCATGGTGTTCTTGGCACTACCGTTGATGATTCTGGTGGGCACTGTCCGGGAATCCTGGGCACAGTCCTCCCCACAGAGGTAGCAGGCCTCCTGCTGAGGCCCAGCAGGGGCTCCCTCTTCCTTCAGGGGCCTCCTCCCTTTGGAGGGCATCCCTGGATTCAGAGGCACCACATAAAGCCTCTGCAGGACCGGTACATTGGCCAGTTCAAAGCTTTGCCACTGTTGCATGAGGGAGGAGAAGCAGCAGGAGCACACCAGGGTGCTGCCCCCAGGGCTGATGGGCAGGGCCCCAGGAGGTGGGGTATGCAGCCACAGGAAAGGAAAGAAAGGGGCCTGGGAAGTCTTCTCTTGCTTCTGAACGTGAATCTGGTGCTGAGAGGCCTGGGTTAGAAGGTTGCCACAGATGTAGCAGCAGGTGTTGTCTGGGCCAGGAGCCCAGGGGTCTCCGGACACCAGATTATTGCTGCTCCCATTCTCCTCTGCCAGGCCACCACCTTTTGGGGCAACCTCCCAGCGACTACAGGGATTGGGGAAGGTCTGCTTCTTCTGATCTTCCTCATCACTGGTGATGTTGATCTCACCCTCCTCAGAGGTACAATACCCCCCATGACTTTCAGGAAGTTGCTTGGGACCTGGGGTTTGGGATGCCCTTCTCTGGTTGGTAGGCAAGAAGCCAATGTTATTTTTCAGACCATCTCCTGGGGGGCACTGGAAAGGTGGCCCCCGCCAGTTGCCTTGAATGCCCCGAAGGACACTGGGGCTGTCTTCGGGGACCCAGTGCCTTGCTGTTCCTTTTTTCTTCCTCCTGGTGCCCATTTTGCGCCCAGGATCGGGTTGCACCTTTGGCCCTTCCACACCCCCTTCTCCAGGAATGAGAGTCTCTGAGTCATGTGTGGGGGGTACTGCAGAGGGAGGCCACTCTCTGAACCGCCCCATGAGCACCCCTGCCCCGGGACCCCGGAGGACGCCCTGGGGAGGGGCTGGGGGCGGCTTGAGCAGCTGGGGACACCCGCCTGCTTCTTTAATCGGGGGCGGGCCGTAGCCCGGGCTGCCCTGGTCCCTGGGGGCCGGGCCTGGGGCGGGCTCAGGCTCTGAGAGGTGGTCTGTGTCAGAGAGGGAAGATAGGTCTGAGTCGTGCGCCTCCTCCTGGGGGGGGCGGGCTCCCCTCCTCGCGCCGCCGTCGCCTCCGGCCCCCTCCCCTTCGTCGTCGTCCTCGTCGTCGTCCTCTTCGCCCGGCTCCAGGGCATAGGAGAGGTTCCACTCCTGGGGGGCCGCAGCGCGGCGGCCCGGAGCGCCCCCGCCCGCCTCGCACTGGTAGGGCCGCTTGAGCCAGTACATGCGCTTCTCCACGGGGGTCCTCGAGCGCTCGAACGCTGCCCACTGCTCGCCCAGGAAGCAGCGGCACACGGCGCACACCAACACGCAGCCATCCGCCGGGGACACTTCCCGAGCGCCGGGCGCGGGCTCCTGCTGCTGCAGGAAGGGGAAGAAGGGCTGGGCTTGCAGGCTGCCCCCGGGCCCGGCCGCTCCGGCCCCGGCTCCGGCCGCCTCTCCGCGCCCCGGCGCGGGCTGCTTTACCTGCAGCTTCAGCTCCTTGCCGCGGCCGATCCCCCCGCCGCAGATGAAACACGAGAGCGGAGCAGCCGCCGAGCCCCCGCCGCCGCTGCTGGGGGGCTTCTCGGCGCCGCCGCCCCCGCCCCCCGGGGCCGCCGTCCCCAGGCTCTCGCCGCCGGACGCGATGGCTGCCATGAGCCGCTGCTTACGGGAGATCGGGGGCTCCTTCTCCAGCTCACTCCTCTTGTCCATGGGGCGCTCGGACGTCCGCGAGGGCAGCAGTCCGGGCTCTCCGCACCGAGGCCGGCGCCTGCTCCCGGGCTTCGGGCTCTCTGCGTCCTCGGTGGAGCCGCCTCCATGCACCGAGTGTCCGGGGCGCAGCGTCTTTCCCGGCCGGCGCACGGGGGGGTCCCGGAGCGAGAGACGATCCGCTTGCAAAAGTTTGTGTCTCCGTGCTTGTGAGTGTGAGTGTGCGAGTGAGTGTGAGCAGTGTGTTTTCGCTGGGGACGGCTCCCCCCTCCCCCCGCTCCTCCCTCTCCGTTAGGCTGTGATTGGCGCTGCGGGGAAGGAGCTGATTGCTCTCCTTCTCTGGCCCCGGAGATCCTGGGACGCTTTGGCAATAAATATATCT
Source organism: Trichosurus vulpecula (assembly GCF_011100635.1). NCBI lineage: Eukaryota > Metazoa > Chordata > Mammalia > Diprotodontia > Phalangeridae > Trichosurus > Trichosurus vulpecula. Next base: position 383,469,634 of record NC_050575.1, on the reverse strand, counting down.
TTAATGGGTTTTAATCCGCCGGCTCGAGCGCTCCCCGCCGCCGGAGAGTCTGCCTCGCCCCCCTTCCCGGAGCCCGCCCGCTCTTTTATTCCGGCGCGGCAGCTAACTTTGTCCATGTGTGCCTCTCGCAAAGTTTGGCTGCGGGCTCGGCGGCAGCGCCATCGCCGTCCTCGCCGGGTCACCGCTCCGCTTCCTCCAGGGGCGGCCGTGGGGTGGCTGCGGCGGCTCCACGAGGTCAGCGCCCGCCCCCCTCTTCTCCTCCGGGCCCCTGCCGGGCAGCCCTAGCCAGCCCTGCTCCCCGCGCCGGAGGCTCCCGGCGGCCAGCCTAGCTAGAGCGCTCCGGAGATCTGGCAGCCCCCCGGGAAGCGCTGCGCGCACTGAAGCTGCCCGAGCCGCAGCCGCAGCGGCAGCATGTGCTCGCCCGGGAGCCTGCCAAATCGTTGGGTCATTTCAGTTGGTTGGTTGGCTGGGGCGGGGAGGCGCGGGGGGGAGGGGGGGCGGGAGGGGGAGGGCTGGAGGGGAAGGGGGAAGGGGTGGAATCCCTCCAGCCAGAAACTCGAGGGGAACCATACGCACAATACAAGATCCTGGCTCTCCCCCCCCCTTTTTATTTTTTTTTTTATCTATTTTATGTCTAGCCCCAAAGCTTCCCAGAATGATTCATTGGCCCAATTAGGGACTCCTTCCATCCAGCCCAGCGAAATCTGTCTGAAGGGCCTTCCCCTGGGATGAGCCAAAAATCCATTGCTGGGCAGAGATAGTCTTTCACTAAAGGTCAGTGAGGACAGTGAGGAACCAGGTAAAGATGTCCCTTAAGACCAACATTGGACAGCCTTTTCAAGGGGGCCTGCAATATTGTCTCTTTGCCAAGTAACCATGGCCAAGATTAGGGATGAAATCACTGCATGCTGTTTAAATGCAGCATTTCTGGTGGGTTGTGTTTTTTGTTTTTTTGGGTTTTTTTCCCCTAATGTACATCTGTTTAAAGCTTGTAGAACAAGGCCTTGGAAAGATGCTGAGGGCACCAAAACTCTGGCAGGCCCTAAGGATTCCTCCTAGGAGTTTGGAGATTGCTTCAGATGGGGAGGGTAGGAGGACATCCAGGTCAACCCACTTAGCCTTGCAGACGAGGAAACTGAGGTCCAGACAGAAGTGATTTGCTTGACCAAGGTCATACAGCTATTTGTAGCTGCTGTAGCAATTTAGACCCAGGTCTAATGACTCCGAATGACGCCCTCTTCCCACCCTACTGCAGAATGTTGCATAGGGTCAGAAGGCTGGATGCTCAACACAGACACACCTTAATAGCTTCAATTATTTTTTTTTAGTAATTTGTGTAGTGTTTTTAAAGTTTGTATTTTAAAGCATAGCTAAGTTAAGCCAGCTAGGTGGCTCAGTGGATAGAGTACCGAGCTCAGAATCGGGAAGATGGCAGTTCAAATCCAGCCTCAGACATCGATCAGTGGTGTGACCCTAGATCAATCACTGAACTTAAAGTAGCCACAGTTTCCTCATCTAAAGTGAGGATAATAATAGCTCCCACCCCTCAGGATTGTTGTGAGGAACAAAAGAGATAATAAGTAAAGTACCTTGCAGATTATTAATTGTTTAAACAAATAAGAAACTTATGTAGAGTTTCTTTAGTGTGATGAAGGAAAATATTATCCTTTTACAGTTACATTCACCTTTAAAAGTTTAAATTGCAGTCTCCTAAGTTCCCCTCCAGCTTGTCTCTGATACTGTGATTTTAAAATAGTATTGACAGACTCGTATTCAGCCTAGTGTAGCAGGAAGAATGCTGAACCGACGGTCTGGAGTCTTGGGTTCTAATCCCTGTCTACTGTATGAATTTGGACACACCATCGTCACCGTCTCCACCACCACCACCACCACAATCATTGTTATCACTAGCATTTAGAGGCAACTAAGTAGCACAAGCTAGAGTAGTACTAGACTCAGGAAGACCTGAGTTCAAATGTGACCCCAGACACTGACTAGCTGGGTGACCCTGGGCAAGTCACTTTACCACTGTCTGCCTTAGTTTTCTCAAATGTAAAATGAAAAGACTCATAATAGCACTTACCTCCCAGGGTTGTTGTGAGGATCAAATGAGATATTTTAAAGTATCATACAAATTTTAATGATAATAGTAATAACAGCTAATTTGTAGCATTTTAAGGTTTGCAAAGTGCTTGACAAATATTTCATTTGCTCCTCACAACAAGCGTGGGAGGTAGGTGCTCATATTACCTCCCTTTTACAAATGAGGAAACTGAGGCACATCATTTCCCATCTCCCATTGTCCTCGTCTGTGATGAGGTTCTTGTTGTATTTGAGATTCTGTGATGCTACATCTCTGCTTGTTCCAAGAAAGTCTAGTTTGGGAGGTTACTCACTGTCATCTGACAACTAACTGTGAAGTCACCAACAAGGGTAATACTTCTTATCTGAAGAACCCACATGTGCATGGTCCTTTCTCCAACATGGATCGCCACCCCCCTACAGCAGAAGAACTATGATTGTTACCCCCTTGTCAACCTAAAGAAGAGTCTCCCTGACTTTAGCTTGATTGGTCCTTGGACAACAGGTAGATCCTCCATCATCGGGTCCAAACTCAACCTTCCAGCATGGTAGGATTTGAGAGGATTTAACACTGGAAATCAACACGTTTGTTAAGTGACAACTGTGTGCCTAGGCCCTGAGGGTACAGAGATGAGAATGACATCACCCTCAACTTCATAGAGCTTATATTCTATTGAAAGGGCTGTACCATGGGGTGATGAGGACTAAGTCCCATCTTGAGAGCTCCAGAACAGTCAAAGGAGTAAAATATTGTTGGAAGATCCATCTTGATAACCATACCTGGGGACAATCCCACTCTAGGAAACCCTGAGAGCTTCAGAAGCTGGGTAGTTCTGAAAATATTTCAAGAAGGGACCTTAGCCCTCCAAAAGTATTCAGGCTACCAAGAATTTTAAGAATGGACTAGGTTTTATTTACACAACAAATATGTGAGAAAGGCTTGTACATGAGCCCATAGACAGTAAAGCACCTCTGTCCTGCCCCCTCTTGCCAACAGTCCTCCCAATTTATAGTATTACTCCATAGAGTTTGGGATCCCTGGTGGCAACAGTATCTTTACATGTTTTGGTAATTCCTTTCTGTCTTCCTGCTGCCAGCAGGACTGTTCGAAGCCTCTTTCTCTGATTTTCTCTTATGTCTTCTCTCTATGTACTATGTGGGTTCCTTTTAATCATAAGCATTTCCCCTCTAGAGCACCTAAGAAAGTCCCCTACACATTGGAGGAGGGGCTTTTCCTTTCTCTCCTTGGTATATGTCCGCCCTAAATGTAATATCTGTAAAGATGGAATATGTAAAAGAACATACAATAGTAATTACATTTCCTCCCCTGACTAGCATAACTTTCAAGACCCCAAATCCACCTCGAAGCCTTGTGGCATAGGCAGAGGACTTTAGTGGGGAGAGGTAACAGTAATAATAGCCATCCCAGGCCTCAGTTTCCTCACCTGTAAAATGTAGATGGCCTTTAGGCTACTTTCCCAACTCTAAGTGTATTATTGTCTGATCTCTCTATTTCACATTATGCATGCACACGCACACGCACACGCACATGCACACACACTACTTTACCTAGATGACTTTGTCTGATCTCACAACCACTCCGTGTGTATTATGTATTATAGTAGTCTTTATTTTTTTAAACATGAGAAAAATAAGACGCAAAGAGGTTAAGACACAGCCAGGTAAGTGTCAGAGATGGGATTTGAACCAGATTATTGGGACTGCAAACCTTCACCCTCTACCGCACTGCTTCAAGACCCAGGATGAAATAAAAGTACTCCTGCCCCTAGGCACTCACACAAAAATGCAATGGATCAGCAAGATTTTCTCCCAATGGAATGTCAGCAAGGGGGATGGGGCTCCCTGTGCTCTTTCAGGGACTGAAAATAGGAAGAAATGTTCAAGTCGCTTCTCATGGGGGAGCTGTCTTCACTCTGCACTTACAATTCTGTATGTTATTGTGTGTTATAGTTACTGAAGAATTATAGCTCATCCCCTCTTGGAGCTGTGAGCCCCAGGAGGTTGCAAGCCTGCCTCACAGGCAGGCTTTTATGGGCAGGGAGAGTATATTTCTCATAGGGCTTTTACAATTTACAAAACACTTGTTTCCCATCAACCTCAATGCCACATTGTTAGGTGGGCAATATTCTTATGCCCATTTTTCAAATGAAGGACCTGCAGCTTAAAAATTAACTAATCCACCCATGGTCAAATAAGTTATTGTCTAGTGTAGAATTTGAATCCAGGTCTCCAGAATCTCCATTTCTCTTGTTACTATGGGAAATCACTTCTCAGATCTTAAAGTGTGCTATTATTACAATGAAGCCACAGCCCACAGCTTATCTAAACTTTATATCTCCTTAATCATCTAGGGCCTAGGCATTTAATAAATAGGTGTTGAATTGAGTTATTTATCTTAATGTGCCGCTTGAATAAATGCTAGAAGTGGCCAGGATTCCTGAGTGTCTCCTGAAGTCATCCATGGGTCCCCCATTCAGAGTCCTCACGCAGTTTGGCATAGAATAATACAGACGATGTTTTAGATTGAGATTACTTTACATTTGCTCTGAATATGTCTTGTGTGTGCATAGCTGTTTCCGTATTGTCTCCTCCATTGGAATGTGAGCTCCTTGAGGGCAGTGATCATGCTTTTTGCCTTTTCCTGTATTCCAGTGCTTAGCACAGTGCCTGGTATGTAATAAGTGCTTAGTAAATGCTTATTAACTGAAGGGCATAAATAAATGTTTTCACATCCTTCCTCCCTCCCTCCCTCTCTTCTTTCCCTTTGCTTCCCTTCCTTCTTTTCCTTTTCCTTCCTCTCTCCCTTCTTCCTCCTTCCTCCATTCCCTCCCTCCTCCTTTCCTTTTCTCCCTTTCTCCCTTCCTTCCTTCCTTCCTCCCTTCCTGCCTTCCTTCCTTCCTGCCTTCCTCCCTTCCTCCTTTCCTTCCTCCCTTCCTTCTTGCCTTCCTTCTTTCATCCCTCCTTTCCTTCCTTCCTTCCCTCCCTCCCTTCCTCCCTTCCTTCCCTTCTTTCCTTCCTTCCTTCCCTCCTTCCTTCCTTCCTCATGATTTGGAATCTACTTGTGGATCCAGCACATTACCAGGCACTCTGGGGTTACAGAAAGACTGAGAGGATGGTGCACTTTAGGATTACAGGATATATAGCTGCAAAAGGACATTCAACATCATTTAGGGCAAATATTCTTAATCCTGTTTGTATCAGGGACCCCTTTGGCAATCTGGGAAAGTCTGTGACCCCCCCCCTCAGAATAATAGTTTTAAATAATTGCAGGAAGGAAATGCTAAATTTCAGTCTGAGTTTAATGAAAATAAAGATGATTTTTCCCCCATCCAAGTTCATGATCTCCTGAAATCTATCCATTGTCTGTATGGGAATCTGTCAATCCCAGGTTAAAAACCCACACTATAACCTTCATTTAAAGAGAGACTGGGGGCCAGAGAAAGGCAATGACAGGGCTCATGACGAGTAAGAAACAAAGCCTGAATTCCGGTCCCGGTCAGCTCCCTCCAGATCTGGCAGGCTTTCCGTTATATCCTGCTGCCCTTCTCCAAACCAAGATGCTTTAAGGAGACATCCATACGTTAAACAGGCCATTTCATGTGCAAACTGACCAGGAGAAGAGATTGGATTCATTAGTGTTGAAGTAAACATACAATCAGTCTCTTAGCTTACCTCCTTAGCCTATCATTTGAGGCCCACCGTGATCCAGCACCCACCAGAAGGAGCCTCTCTCTTTTCTGAATCCCCACACTACTTCAATCTGCTTTGTAGACAGTTAACTGGCTCTTCTCTCTGATCTCACATAGAATTTTTTTTCACCCCCAACTTCCCTTATTTTGTAATAATGTGCAGTGGAATACTTTTGTGTGTCTTTATCTTCTTCTCTTGCAAGGCTGTAAACTGCATGAAGACAAAAGACCGCATCTTATACATTTGTTTGTTTATTTTAAATCCAGGACTTGATATCATTGGCACAAATCCATCCCAAAATAGGAATGTAGAGAAGATAATGTGGAGTATAACAGAAGTCTTTGTGCTGTTTTTAACTTTAGTAACTTTAGAAGTGTAAATGTGGCAAACGTATCAGAAAATCATTTGAAAACTTAATCATCTAATTTCTTTGACATTTATTTAGCTTTATGAATTTGAAATAATAATATTTTAATTTTAACAAGGCAGGGCACCCTCTTATGCATTGCATGCACAATAATTGCTGGATGACATTGTATATAAGTCTGTTGGATCTACTGAACTGACTGCAAACTTAAGTGTCGAAGTTATATGATTAAGGGGGTTGGTATTAGAGAAGATTTTATTAAGGTCAGAGGACTTGAGCTTAAAACTTGTCTCTGGAATGGACCTTCCCTTAGCATAGTAAGGAACAGATAGATACATACATAGATAAAGATGTAGATACAATCAAGACCAATATTCAATGAGGATAAGCTGGAAGCTTTTCCAATAAGATTAGGGGTTAAGGAAAGATGTCCATGATCACCACTATTATTTGATATAGTCATCCGGTCAATAAACATTCATTGAAAGCTACTATGTGGCAGACACTGTACAATAGTACTAGAAATCCTAGCTACAGCAATAAGTCCCAAAAGAAAAGAAAGAAATTGAGTGAATAAGAAACAAAATGGTCATTTTTTTTTTTTTTTGCGGATTATGTAATGGTCTACTTAGAAAACTCTAGAGAATCAACTAAAAAATAATTGAAAAAATAGCTTCAGCAAAGTTGCAGAATGTAAAATAAATCTAAACAAATCACTATTTCTGTATATTACCAACAAAACCCAACAATAAGAGATAGAAATATATCCATTTAAAATGAATGTCGAATGCATAAAATATATGGGAGTCTATCTGTGTTTGTCCTTTGTTTTCGAAGAGGAACGTGGCATCAGGGAATTGATGACATGACTTGCGGTTGACTTGGATTTGAGTGAGGGAGGGCTATGCAAGGTCACCAGCCTTACTTTCTTCTCCAAATCCAGTGACCAGATATTCATCAGGGTGACTGGAGATGACCCAGGATGCAATGGGAGACCCTGGCCCTTTTAGGCTAAGACCTTTCCATGTACTCACTTAGAGTGAGGTAATGCCCATTCAGTGAATAGGAAGTCTATCAAGATACACAAAGGAACCATGTGAATACATCTACAAAATACTCTTTGCAAAAATAGAGAGCTAAATAATTAAAGAAATGTCCATTGCTTATGGGTAGACAAATCCAATATAATACAAATGACAGTACTAGCCAAATAACTTTTTCAGGGCTACAATTATCAAATTACCAAAGGATCGCTTTATAGACCTAGTTAAAATAATGAAATTCAACTGGAGAGGAAAAAGGTTAAGAATTTTAAGGGGAATTTTTTTTTTAAAAAAGTAGTGAGGAAGGAGTTCTAGATCTCAAGCTGTACTGTGAAGTTGTACTCATCAAAATGATTTTGTGTTGATTAAGAAATAGAGAAGTTGGTCAGTGGAAGAGATCAAGTACATAAAATACTGAAGTAAAGGAACACAGGAACCTAATGTTTTATAAATGCAAGGACTCCAGCTACTGGAGTTGGGTTAAGTTGTTTTTGTTTCAGTTGTGTCCAACTCTTCATGACCCCATTTCGGGTTTTCTTGGTAAATATTCTGGAGTGGTTTGTCATTTCCTTCTCTAGCCCATTTTATAGATGAGGAAGTAAGTTAAATAGGGTTAAGTGACTTGCCCAGGGTCACACAGCTAGTAAATGTCTGAGACCAGGTTTGAACTCACTGAGATAGCCTTCCTAACTTCAGGCTACTATACCACCTGGCCATCTCTAGCTACTAGAGTAAGAAATCACTATTCCAAAAATACTGCTAGAAAAACTGAAAAGCAGTCTAGCAAAAATTAATAGAGACCAACATGTCACATAACACCAAGATAAGCTCCAAATAGATATATGACCCAGATATAAAAGTTGACATCATAAGCCAATTAGAGACTCAAGGAAGAAATGTTCAGGTCTATGAATATGGGAACCTTTTTTTTTCTCTCCCAATTAATTTTATTTTTTTTTACTAGCTCTATAAAGTAATCCTTTGGTAGTTTAATTATCATAGCTCTGAATAAGCAAATTAATTTGGACTGTATTGTCAGCCACATGAGGAATAGATAGGATCACAGAAGATAAAAGGACAATTTTGGTTACATAAAATTAAAAAGTTTCTACCCAAACAAAACCAATGTGTACCTAAAATTAGAATGGAACCTGGTAACTGCAGGGGGAGAGGGGGAATCTTTGTAACAAGTTTATCTGATTCAAATTTATAAGAATAAATCATTTTCCAATTGATAAGTGGTCAGTAGGAAAAAAATAGAGTTTTCAGAGAAAAAAATCCAAATCCTAAATATCCATAGGAAAAAAAAGGCTCTGAATAATTTTTTTAAATGCAGATTAAAGTAACTCTGAAGTTCTGCATCATACCCATCAGACTGACAAAGTTAACCAAAAAAGGAAAATTACAAATGCTGGAGGGACTTTGGAAAAACATTAATATGCTCTTTGTAGAGTTATAAATTGGTAGAGCCATTCTAGAAAACAAAGTCACTAAACTATGCTCACCCTTTGACCCAGTGATACCATTGCTAGGCCTAGAACCCAACAAAATCAAACATGAGAAGGGCCTATATGTACACAGATATTTGTAGTAGCCAAGAACTGGAAACTAAGGGGATATCCATCAGGCAGAGAGTAGTTGAAAGAATTATGCATATGAGTGGAACAGAATGCTAATGTGCCATAAGAGATGATGAAAAAGATGGTTTTGGTGAAAACTAAGGAGACCTATATGAGCTGATCAGCCAAGTGAAGTGAGCTGTTTAAAGACAATAAGCTATGCCATAGACATTATAAAAACAAACAGCTTTGAAAGACTTAAGAACTTTAGTCAATGCAATGACCAACCATGACTGAAGAGTGTTGAGAATGAAGCCCCCTACTCACCTTCTATCAGAGAAGTGGTGGATTCAGGTCGAAGAATGAGATATGTTTTTGTACATGGCCAATGTGGGAACTTTTTTTTTTTTAGTTTTAGTGTTTTTGTTTAGCTTTGCTTGACTATGTCAATGCAATGACCAACCATGACTGAAGAGTGTTGAGAATGAAGCCCCCTACTCACCTTCTATCAGAGAAGTGGTGGATTCAGGTCGAAGAATGAGATATGTTTTTGTACATGGCCAATGTGGGAACTTTTTTTTTTTTAGTTTTAGTGTTTTTGTTTAGCTTTGCTTGACTATGCCTTTTTTTTTATCTCAATGGTAGTAGGGGGTTAGGAGAGGGGGAAGAATCTGTTTTGATTAATTGCTGTAGTCAACCAAGATTATAGGTTGCTTAGAAGATACCAACCTGCATTGGTAGAGAGAGTTTCCAATCCTTATAACAATGAAGTGACAGATTTACTCATCCCTATCCCTAATATTATCATTTAAAAAACCTGAGATCTTGTCCTTCCTAAGATCTTGGTCTTCTTTTTCTCCCTTTATGTGTCGATACATTTTCATCTGTAAATTGAAAAAGATTAGATGATTTCTAAAGGGTTTTTTGAAGTCTAAAATTCTCTGATTTCAATTCTGTGGTATAACCTCCATCTTTATCTCCCACTTTGCCCCTCCAGCCTGTAGGGCAGGAGATTTGCTTTTTTTTCTGGAGTTTTAAAATCTGCTACAGGTTGTAATAGCTCAATAACTTGCAGTATGTTATCGAGTCATTTTCTAGGACTTTGGTGTTTTTTTTTCACTTTGTAACTGTTGGAGAGATTATTTGTATTCTGCTGGGCCTCTGATTTCAGCTGCTGGGGGAAATAGGGCAGAATGGAAGGGTTCTTCTTCCAAGGATC